>NC_135442.1:23834991-23837491 GCF_051991255.1 Vanacampus margaritifer
GATTTTGGCAGGTGCTGACCAAAGCACGATGTCTGGACCTAGGATGGTTGTAGTGATCGCTGTAGGGAACTTCAGTTGGCGGTCAAGGTCGCTGCCAGCTGCCATTCCCCTCCTAGTGACAAGAGCGACCGCTCTGACCCAGAGCAGCGCTGAGCTGTCATTCCTGGCCTTGTAAACTGGATCCACTTTGGGGCTGTGGGTGGCTTCTTCCTGTTTACTTGCTGCGAGCCTCCAGAGACTCCGCTAGCTTGCGCAGGATCTTGTCATGCCGCTATCTGTATCTTTCCTGCGACAGTGCCATCTTGTAGCCAGAAAGGATGTGCTTCAGGCTTGGAACTGGAGCGTTGCAAAGATGGCAGGGTTCTTCTGTGCCGAACCAGGAGAGAAGATTCCGGGGACTAGGTACCATGTCATAGGTAGCCCTAATCCGGAAGCTCAGCCTTGCCTGGGAAGTTCGCCACATGTCGTCCCAGGTGATGGTTCTATTAATCACGCCTTCCCAAGTAGTCCATCTTGCCTTGCTGTTGCTGGCCCACCGCTGTGATCTTGTAGGTTTCCTCCTCTATCTTGGCGACTTCTGAGATTACCATAGCTTTCCTCTCCTTCTTGATGGCTTTGGACCAGTTCTTTGGCGCTGCTCCCCATCTGAGGCCAGCTCTGCCGGGCTGTGTGAAGCCGACAATTTCCTGAAGCTTCAGCCGCTCTACGGCCTGGTCTACTGCTTTGCATGCATTCCACTTCCGTCCATCGCGAATCTGAGGATTGGCAGCTTGAATTGCTGGGTCCGGAGAGTCTCTCAACTCATAGAAGAGCCTCACTTACTCCTTTTTGTACCCCAGATTGATGGACTGCAGGGTGTTTCTCCCAAAGAGTGCCGTGGTGGAGAGTCATCGAGGGAGGCCGAGCCACTTTCGGATATAATTATTGGCCTTTGCCTCCACTTCAGGACTTTTGCCATGGTGATGTCGCTCAGTTTTGAGGGCCACATTAGGCAGTGGTACAGGGTAAACTGATGGCACCACACCTTGAACTTGAAAGAAGCATGTCCTTGCTTGCCTTCTCCCTGTGGCTTCTCCGCTTCTTTATCCTTTCAGTTCTCCTCAGGTGTTTAAGCCTTTCCTTGGTCTTGTTCCAGAGGTCCTTCAAGCCCTGTTTTTCCTCAGCCTCAGCTCTCCTCCATGACGTCCTCAGGAGGCGTCGCTCTTTTACCAGCTTAAATTTACCTTTCTCGCCTTCCGGTTTGTCTCCGAACTGATTTCTCCCTTCCTCCTGGATGAGATGGCAGAGGATGTTCAGTTTAGAGATTGGGTTCCCCTTTAGGGCGTTCTGAAGGGTGGTTCATATGCTCTCATCTGAGTTTTTCCATGCTGAAACACCATTATGTACTGTATATTTTTGTATTATACCTAAATGAAGTATGACATATTACATCCTCTGGGACTGATAGCTGTGAATGTCACTATAACGCCACACTGCAGCATTTGGTTGCAAAAGCTAAAAACTATCACAACTTCAAAAAACAACCAACTTGAACTTTGGGTTGTTAACAAATTTAAATGCTACGCCCATTATATTCCCTCAGCCAAAGTCTCAACTCCGACAGGCCCCCCTCCACAGTTTTCCTTGATTATGGCGGCACGATATGGACAAAAGCCGTAGTGTTTTGCCTTGAAAGAAGGCCACATTTCCTATAAGGACTTAGTGCAGCGCGTCGTCTAAAGGTATCTGGAGTTGGATTGCAATACTTTTCTGTTTGCTATGGCTGTGTGAAGGTAATTAATCTACAATATTTTATATATGTTTTCTTTATACAGTACTGTAACCTTTTTCAAGTATGTTAACTCATTCACTCGCAGCCATTTCACACCAACTTCCTTCATGTCCTCTTTAACTACGTCCATAAACCTTGGTCTTCCTCTAGACCTCCTGCCTGGAATTTGGAAACATCCTTCTGTCAATATACTCACTATCTCTCCTCTGGACATGTCCAAACCATCTCAGTCTGGCCTCTCTGACTTGATCGCCAAACCCTCTAACATGTGCTGTCCCTCTGATGAACTCATTCCTGATTCTATCCATCCTGGTCACTCCCAAAGAAAACCTCAGCATCTTCATCTCTGCCACCTCCAGCTCTGCCTCCTGTCTTTTCCTCAGTGGCACTGTCTCCAGACCAAACATCGCTGGTCTCACCACAGTTTTATAAACCTTTCCTTTCATTTTAGCTGAAACTATCACACATCACACCTGACACATTTCTCCACCCGTTCCAGCCTGCCTGCACACACTTCTTCACTACTTTTCCACACTCTCCATTGCTCTTGACTGTTAACCCTAAATACTTAAACTCCTCCACCTTTTTGGTCTCTTCTCCCTGTAACTTTACTCTTCCACTTGGGTCCCTCCCATTCACACACAGATACTCCGTCTTGCTACGGCTAACCTTCATTCCCCTCCTTTCCAGAGCAAACTTCCACACCTCTAGCTTCTCCTCCACCTCCCC
>NC_135442.1:23849991-23852491 GCF_051991255.1 Vanacampus margaritifer
AAAAAAACTATATCTTTTGGAGCAGAACAGTTCAATACGATTCGATTGAAGTTTGGGAGCGATACTTGATTTGATACGATGTTCATTTTGATACCCAAAACAATGTAATAGTTGACATTTGTTGCTGTATAGGTTAATCATACGTAAAACACCCAAAATGTTATTGTTATAGTATTTTCAAACGTGAAAAAAGACTACAACAAAACACCTTATATATTTCCATATATTGAATCAATTATATAGGGCAATTATATAGGGCTGGGTGATATGTAGGGATGGGTATTGTTAAGACTTTATCGATACTACTAATCTAAATGATACTTATAGATCCAGCACCTGTAAAGAGCACTTTGTGACAGCTAAGGCTGTTTGAAAGCACTATATAAATAGTCAGGGGGGCAATTTTAAATATTTTATTATTTTGAGTTTTGGAAGCATTTTTAGGCAAATTCTCAGGTTTTGAATGTCAAATTTCTCAACAAACGCAATGACACAAACATAGTATCAAATGAAAGATTATACTCAGGGGATATATGTGGGAGTTTAAAATGATAATATATATAACAGTGTAAGATCAAATAGTTTTAGAACATGCATAAATGAATCTCCGCCTAAAAGAACCAACTTTTAAAGTGAATATCGACTATGAAACACCAGATAGGTGCCCAAAATCGATATTAGGCAGGACCCCAATCTAGGGGCATGAGCCATACAAAGTTTAAAGCTTATTGTGTGAGATACTGCACACATTTTACTACTTAAATCTCCAGACGGAATTCTAAAATATTTATTTGACAATTGACTATAAAATCCTTACAAACTCAACAGCTGTCTCACTTTTTCTAGACTTCGCAACTAAGCATTTGTACATTAGTAATAGTTGTGTAATATGTTTAAGGAACAAAGTGTACATTTTCGTACATTTAAGGCAACTTAAGATATTATTTAAACACAACCATTTTTAATCACAAACACAAAATTGCATAATCTTCATTCTCTTTGTCAACATGGCAATCAATCCTGTTGATACATTTATATTTTGTCGTGTTCCAAAGATAGCAAAGAGTCATGGGGACCTTGGAACAATGCCGACATAATCAGTCAGAGTCCTGGTCAGAGACACAAGAGAAACATTTTTTTTAATATATATATATTTTGTTCTAAAGATGTCTTTATCTCCACAATGCAACACAGCAGAGGGCATAATCTACAAGACAAAAAAAATAGAACTGAGCGTTATATTGTTATCTGAGAATTCTTGCACAGCCACATTCATTCACCATAGCAATATACACCACTCCTTCGACATCAACACTGCCTGGTGCTACACTGACTTCCACATTCCTTGCACCCACAGATTGTCAGCTCCACATTTTTCCTGTAAAGGTTCTTGGGTTAAAAGCTGGGGAACCAGTACCCCATCCTTCATTTGCCAACCACAACTATTTGGTGAAGGCAACTTTGGATGAGTCACTAATAGTGAGCTCTCAAGACATGCAGAGTCAAGGCATCCACAAACACACATCCAGTGATGGAATGAAATGCCAACAAACCATTGATGATCTCATTTGGTAGTTTAATATAAACTTTGATGTAGCATGGTTTCTTGGCTGTTCCAGCTTTCATCAAAACTTAAGTCCGTGTGCAAACACAAGAAGTAACACCAGAACATCTGTGTCTCTGCACTGAATGATGAGGCTCTGAAAGCCTTTGGCTGTTGCATCAACTGCATGTAGCAATATATGTGTAGACCTATCTTCATAGCTTCTTCATGCGTAACTTGTAGTTGGGAAACATCAATTCTTGCGGATGATGCCATTTTCTCAGGGTTCTCAAATCCCCCACTATTTCCTGACCATCACGTAGTACATTCCATTCAAGCTCATTTGAAAGGAATTGGGTCAAGTTGGCCTTGTTTTCATCCATTTCAATAAAGTTATTCCAGTTAGCAGGTATCTTTACCTCCCTACTGATAATCGTGCAAATCTTTCGTAGAGTTGTGCTATATTTTGCTCTCATTTCATTTTTTATGGAGTTCTGTTGGTACTGATCAAACACTAAATACACTCTAGTGATGCTCCCATGTAGATAACCAGTCACTTTCTCCATGAAAAAGGTTGATGCGTTCAGCCTCCAACCTATAAGCCGGTACTCAGGTCAAGATCCGCTCTACTTATGCCGTAGCAGCAATTTATAGCAACAAACTTCGGCTTGCTTGTAAGGGCCATAAACATGTTGCGGACTTGCTCCAAAGTCAGTATTCACAGCCTCCATGGGAGCGTACAACAGGCGTTTCATATAAGTATTGTTCTCACTTCTCACAAAGAGATTACGAGGAGTAGTGAATAAGAGGGAAAGACAGAGAAGCCATGCTAATTGCTATGCTAACTGGCTAATGTGATCGTGCAACTTTCATTAAGTGTTTGGGTGATCGATACACTTTTAACAAAGGTCTTGCTAGAACTGCGTTAAAGCGGAGCATGTCCAACTTTGAACAGCA
>NC_135442.1:23859991-23892491 GCF_051991255.1 Vanacampus margaritifer
CCACAGACGACCGGCGCTACAGAACCACCTCTGAGATGGTAGTCACATGGAAATGAGAACATCCGGGGCCAACCAAGGCCGACTTGGTGTGGAACCGGTCTAGTATAAAAGTGGCATAAGATCTCGGAGTGCTCATTGAGTGAATACCGACAGGCCTTCCCATCTTGTCTCCCTCTGTTTGGTCATTGTTTTTCATGTCTATTGTATAGTTTAAGCCTGTTAAGTCTAAAATTTTGTTTCTATACACTTGTGCATGTGTAATGACAATACATTTCATTAGGAATCTGATTACACCGTTTTATCAGCCCAAAAAAGTTAATTTGGGGTTGCGTAACCCTTTAATCATTGGTTGATAGTAGGGATGGTCAATACCACTTTTTTCAGACTGATACGTAACTCAATTGTGTTTAGTCACGATACCAAATATCAATACCACTGCTACATAAAATTAAAAATAATTTCAAAGAAAGACTTATATATTCCAATATAGTATTTTCCTTAAAAAAGAATTGAAATTACTGACAATTTTCTATTTCTCTTATTTCTAATTTCTAGTTCCTGATTGTAAAACGGCTACATGAGGGTGGTCGATATTCGTATCGGCACCGATACTAATACCTGGTATCGGTACTCGTCCATCCCTAGTTAATAGTATCCAATTAGTCTTCAAAAACTGCAAATGATTAATTCATCATGACTTCATCTTTTGCTAATGCATTTACGAATTAACTACCCTAAAAATTTGGAAATTATTCCATTCAGTTCTTTTTTTATGCTCTTGTTGAACTACATTACATTGTTTATATTGCCTTTTGTTAGTGATTTTTGCCTCTCAATATTTCTCTCTTTTTTGTTCTTTATGCTTATTTTACAGAGGCATTTGACAACATACCAGCTGTGAAAAAAAACATTGAGAAAGTTACAGTTCAAACGAGCAAGCTCCTGCAAAATGTCAGGCCCGACTGCAATCATTTAGAGGTTAGTGACATGCAAGATCTTAGATTTAGAAACAAATTGTTTAATGTTAACATGAAACATGACAAATTGTCTCTGGTCATTTTTAATTGCTTACAAAAAACGAAACAGAGCCTTTTCTAGTAATATCAATTACTTTGATGTATCTCATTTCAAAGACCACCAAGTTATTGTAGGTGAGCCATGACAGCTAGTGGCCGCACATTTTTGTGGAATTCTTTTTACTTCCAATTATTTATGTACAATAATTAATGTTGCTTCAGTTCATCATTTGCATTCATTCATGCAGTGCTCTCTTCAGGTGGTGTTTTAGCACACATGGTGATGAACTATGGCCCAAAATCAGATAACATATTGTAACAATTATAGACCAGTCACCCTTAAAAAAATGTTGTTCTCTTCCTTTCCTTCCTTAACATTTCACTCTTGAAAATGTGCATTTAGTCAACCTTGGTGGAGTGAGATGTCTTCGTTCTCCCCCTTTCGCCTAAACCAGAGACAATACAAAAGAGGTTACACTCTTTTGAAGTCAACCACAGACCATCTCCCCAAGATGTGAATGTTTGTTTGTCACCAGCCAGAACCACGAGTTTATAGCATCAGTATTTTATCAGAAAGCATAATTTTCACCCCTGCTGACATCCCAGACTGGCAGTCTGCAAACTCTTATCAAAGTCTTAAAACACCATGGGCCAAAAGGTCCGTTGGAATCCTGGTTAGTACATTCCAGCCTTCTTGGAGGTTACACGTGACCAGAGTGCCTCCAAGTGGTCATGATCGGAATCGCCCTCACATGAAACACCTATACTCCACAAAGTAATCTTACACATTTCACATAAGAAATTCATCACATACAAGTGAACAGACGCACAACTGAATGTTTCATGTCGTGTTGTTATGTCTTTAAAAAGGAATGTCATATGTATTTCAACAGGAATGATGATTGTAAACCCAGAGATTATTTAGTTACTTCGGAAAGAACAAAATGATCTCATGATGCGTTATTAGTTATGTGTAACGATAACATGTTTTGCTTAGAAGAACTTGACTTGCCAGCCTGACCAAATTAAATTCTTAATTATTAATTCTTTAATAATTTGGAGTTCAAAAGTCTCTGACTTGGGTTAAGCCAAAAGAGGGATGGCGCCCGCACCCCCTTGTGACGGACACGCCCCGCAACTTTAAAACAGCCGGCGCGAACCTCGTTCAGTGCTCTTGTTTCCAACCCTCTCGTTCCTGCTTCACCTTTTTCAACTTATTCACCTTGTCTGGCACAGAACTGACAAAAGTGCTCCCCGGTGCCGTGCCACATTTTTTCAACCACATGGCATCCCTGTTCCCTGAATGACCAAGTGTCTCGGACTTGGCAATCGCACCGAACCGCCGCCGTGCTTCGAACCGCCACCGTGCTTCAAACCCCCGGCGCGCGCACCCCCTGCCAGACGGACACTCTGCTCTTCCTTTTTCCTTTTTGTTTTTCGTCCCACCTCGGTGGCGCAAAGTCGCCAACACATTTTTCTGGGACCCCGTGTGTCACCCAGCGACCACAGTTTGGACTCTGGCAGCACGCACTCTCCGTGCGTCAACCCGTACTTGCTCCATCCTCCGAGCGTCCCGTCGCAGCGTGAGCTTCTTCAACGGCTGGTCTCCCTCTGGACACAGGCACACAGCGGATCTCAGCCTCAGCAGCTGGATTTGGGCAGCTGACACGCGGACCTCCTCGCGCGCATAGAGTACAAGTCCGGCTGAAGCCCTGACCTCGCCTGAAACTGCCATCCACCTTGAGCCGAGCTCCACCGCCCCTCATCTGCCGGGAGCCCCGTGCTGCGTCGCACCTCATCTAACGGTGGAATCTTTTTTTTTTCCTTGCCTTTTTGGGAGCATTTTTTTCTTCAATCGACCTTCCCTCCACTATCTCGATTTAACTTACTCCAGTAAGTTGTAAGTCTCAGCCAATTTGACATATCGCTGGTGCAACTTCCATTTCAAATATCTCACAGATTTTAGCAAGTCAAACCTTTCCTTTCTACCTTGTTAAATTGTTCCTTTCTTAATTCCATTGGCTTCATTTTTATTCCTTTTCTTTTCACCGTATGATAATTAGGTAGGCAGGGTTTTGATTCTGTATGTGTAACCGTAGTGAATAAATGTTTTTCTAAATTTAGTTCAGTCTCAATCGTGCTTGTGTCCGAGTGGATTAGTAATTATTTTATTAATACAAAGAACCACGAACATTGAATGTTGCGATTTAAGATTATGGATAAATAAATGAGGATTTGGATTTTATTTGTTTTTCCAAAACTGAAATTAAACAGAACGTGGTGCCCCTATAGGCGATTGAGGCAATTTCGACTTCCTCAAGCGACAATCAAATTACTAATTCGTCCAAAAAGACAACATTGCTTATCGCTACAGAATGGTGCCCCGTGTGAGGCTTTTATTCAAAAGATGTCCACTCGAACATACATGATTTAGGCTTTTGAAAGCCTTCTACGCAGCATGTTTATCATTAGTATTTGCAGTGTAGTGTAAGGAATATTTCCCGTCACCCTCAATTTTTCGATTTTATGTGCCCTTTTAAACATTTCCTCCTGGGGAATGTGTGTACGTGTCTTAACTCTGTTTTCTCAGTTTAAAAAGGACTCTTTGAGTTTCCCTCCAGCAGGGACTGGATTTCGTTTATAACCCCCAGGAAACGCATATCACAGCTCCGACAGACCTGAAAGCCTGTCTGATAAGCAGTCCCCAGACCATCTTTTATGGTCTGGTCTATCCACAGGAATTAGCCATTTGTTTTTTTTGGAAACAATGCCCCTTGGAAGTTGTATGGTACAACAGTGCCCTCCAGCGGTCACTATTGGTTGTCCTAAAGAATCCTGCCACTCCTAATTAATCTGAAGTCTACATAATTTGGGATATACACGGACTCTATGTACTGGACTGACATCAATTGACTCCTGTTGTTTATCTTTGTACACAACCTGTATGTCTATCTTAAATGAATGATGTGTATAATTTATGTAGCCACCTAAGTTTAGCTAATTAGTAAACTTAGCGGATTCAGTAACTTTATGAATGAAATGTTTGAAATGTGTTCAGAATGATAAATGAAGCATCTGGCTTGTCAATTCTGATAAAAAAAAAAGATCAAATACTATCCCAAAAGCTTGGTTTCAGTCGACGGAAGTAGCGGGACTACGGCCCTATGGTACACAGTTTAAAAGCCAGCGCGCGAAGGAGCTTCTTCCTCTTTCCTGCAACTCTTCCCCTCTCCTTTGCCCTATGAACTGCTCAAGGACTCTCTCTTTCCTGCAACTCTTCCCCCCTCTCTCCACCTCACGTCTGGCCCCATGAACTTTTCCTGATCATCACGAGAAACGTGGTCGCTGAGGGTGACCACGTGGCTTCTTCCTTTGAGCCCCGGACTTGAGCCACAACGCGCGTCCCAAAGCACGCATCAAGCAAGGACTCGCAAACACCCTGCGCATCCCCAAGGCGCGTGTGTCTGTCCAGCCGTGAACCCGAGGCGCCCACACCACTTCCGCGACCTTCACGCCGTGCGTGCATCACCGACCAGCAGCCAGAGACTCCCGGGCAGCATTCCAGCTTAAAGAGCGCCAGCCAAGGACTTAGCCGCGCGTGGACCTCGCCACCAACCGGAGACCTGGTGCAGCATTCCAGCATTCCAGCATTCCAGCATTCCAGCATTCCAGCATTCCACCGAGGATCGACGCTCGAGTCTCTCTCTCCCGTGCGACTGAACTACTTCTGTGCGACCGAACCAGTCCGTAAGCTGCGCTAGCATTGCAATCTGACCATATACTACTGGTGCAACGCTTTTCTTCAAACATAAAAGGATGGACAGGTCCAAACGCTTGACAGATCAAAACGCTTCCATCTTTATCCCCATCTACCTTTTTTTTTATCTGAGTTAAGTTGCATGTTTTCTTTTTATCTTTGATTTGCATTTTTATTCTGTTTCATTAATAGGTTAGGCTCTGACTGATATATGTGATTTTACTAAATACATTTTTTGTCTAGAAATTAAATTTCTGCCGAATCATTTGTGTTTACGGAGTGGATTAGTAATTCTCTTATGAAAGCAAATAACTCTATGATTAACTAAAGTAGCAACTTCAGATTATGAATACTTGATAATAGGATATTTATCGTTTATTTTGTTCCTACAAACAAGCAAAGTCAACGTGGTGCCCCAGAGGTTGCTGAGGAAATTACAACTCCCTTCAGTACCGTCTAAATTAAAAGCCATTACGTCAACCCAAATAATCGCTACAGTAGAGTTCTTTTAATACCATAGAACTGCATTGGTTCACCCCTTTTAGCTTTTCACGAAGCGTCTGTTTAGCCGCTATCTTGCGTGTTGTAACATTTTAGGAGCAGCTAGTGTGGAACGAGAGTGTAGCAGGATTGATTGAGAAAAGTAGAGCCAGTTACTATTGGAAGAATAGTGAGTTGTATGTAAATAGGACGTGATAGAACTCGAGTTTGCAACTTGTAAATTTCAGCAGCCCGCACCTAACGTATAGGAGAAGTTGTGAGTCGCGAGTGTGCTTTCTCGAAGCCGCCGACTCCAAATTAGCTCACTGAGAGCGGGTTAAGACAGGGAAGCTAAGACGTAGCTGCATACCTGTACCGTGTACGCATTTCCATGAGGTGGTAGTCCTTGTGAAGTTTGAGATGTGTGTTTCGTGGGGGCATGGAATTGAGTACCTCTCCCTTTTGTCTCTTTAGCGAGCCGTGCCTCAAGGCGGCCCCGCTGAGGTGTGAAGCCTCGTGGGTTGACAGGCTGTCAAGTGTTGGCTGCGACACGAGCAACATCGAGCTTCGATCTGCACGTCATTGCCTGTCAATCAAACCACTGCTGCTGTTTACTGCCGGTGGCCGCTCCGCGGTTTAAGATATGCTAAGTGCTAACCTACTACACATTGCTTTGTAAATTGAACACTGTGTTGAGCCCCCCGAGTGGCGTTAGCTACCATGGGTCTCGCAGGATAATAGTGATTATCCGCGTCCTTTTAAACACACTCGTAGGCTTAATTGACTGCTTGTGTTTAATTATCACATTAATAATCAACCGCGTTCTTGCCTTCTAAGCTTTTCTAGTCTAGGGGTTTAGTGACAGCACCACGGCTGTACAAACAAACACTGGGGCCAAACCAATTAACAGGATTACTTACACTGCTGTGATTTTTTCCCGCTATTGTTTAATCCAGTTTATACTAGTTCTACTGTTAACTGACGGTATCCTTGCCTTAACACTTTGCTGTCTGTCTGTTTTTTTATGTGTGTTTTGGTTAGTTTGCTAGTCACTTATTTTCAATTATTTCATTATTTTCCCATTTTCATTTTTCTGTTGTCTCAGTCAATAGGGTGTGAGTTCTAAAAGCTACTATTAGGGAAGCAGCTTGAATATTTTTTGAACAGTTTTACCTGTTTTCAGCCCTGAAACCCACCCATAAGGGACATGTACTGTATTGACACACCAATCATTTCATTTGACCAAGGTTATTAATCAATTTTAATTGTATTTCCCTTTCCTGCTTTTGTTTATTTAATTACATTTTAATTTCAACTTTTAACTTGACTTTCAAAAAAAAAAAGTTTTTGTCAATAAACATTTTTTTTTTTTTTTTTTTGCGTTTGACCCAGCTTATGGGTTAGTCTCTGTAACACTAGTTAACTGTTGTTGCCCCTTTCCCATTTAGTAGAGCTACTCTTTGCCGAGTGAACCAAGTTCAGTTTGAACCATTTTTTTCCCTCTTCCTCCTTCTGTCTTTTTTTTTCTTTTTGCTTTGTTTGTTGTTTGCAGCCCCACTGCAAAGCTTCTCTTTTACTTGTGTGTCTATTTCCCTTCTGACAGTTTGAGCACAGTGTGTATTGTTGACGATTGTACTGGATAGTGGAGTAGTTAGGTAGCGTACGCTAACTAACTAACTAAATGCTAGTAAAAGTCTAATCGTCTAAAAAAACAACTAAGTGTTAACATGGCCACACCACGAGAAACTCCTACCCCTGTGATAGCTTGGAAACCCAGCTAGTTCAGAAGCTGACTAAAGATGTCTTACATGAGTACGCTGACTCTATTAAGAATGCGGATGTTGACACACTTAACAATAACCTTGGACAGCTCATGAGTGACGCTGAAACGAAAGCCCCGAAGGATAAATCACTTATCCGAATGCTCGGATGTCTGACATTGAACCTTGTGGCGCAGGTGAAGTTAAGCGATATCGAGGAGTGCGAGGTGAAACACTAACTTGAAGTGGCACGACAACAAAACCGTGACACAACGGCACAGCTGACATCCGCCAATGACCGATTGAATGTTGTTGAGACCCAGCTGGTTTATGTACGGGCACAGTTTGACGACGCCAAGGCCCGCGTAGATGCGTTGCAGGCTGGAAACTTGGACAGCGACGCCGATGAACTTGATTCTGACGATGACTCTCCTCAAAAGATTAACAAATTGACCCAAGCCCTCCCGTCCTCCGAGGACACAAATGGACAACAAGAAAGACTGCTGAAAACCGCAGCTGATGAAATTCACAAATTAAAATCAGAGGTGACTGATTTGACTGAACAACTATCAAAAGACCAACTTCGACAAGCCAAAGCAAATTACGTGCTGTTTAGGTCGTTGCTAGCTCAGTCAACCGACGAAGTAAAGCGCCTCCAAGTACAAGTACAAACCTTGATGCCGAAGTGGACAGCTCGTATGACCTGCGAACAAAATTAGCATTGACTGAAGCCGAGGTTAACCGCCTCAGACAATGCCAGCAGGAATTACGAGGCAGAGTTGGCTCAAATTAAACATGAGTTGCAGCTCGTGCGGCAGTTAAATGAGGTTTCACGAGGAGCATCCCTTCCAGGAACTCCACCCCCATACAGACGTCCTGAGCCCAGAGTTACAGCACCACAGCTGAAACTGCCACCTGTGTCCGGAGACGCCTGGAGGACGCCATCTGTGACCACCGCCAATTTAGGCCTGGCACAAGCCAGTGGTCGCGTCACCACGAGGCTTGAAACCATCAGGTGCTAACAGTTTCCAACGTGGACCCATGTCGACTCCCCTGTTGGAGAGACTCATGGGCGTGGTCTGGAAAGATTTGAACAAGCTGGCTCAAAAATAACGCCAGGTTCGAACCGAAACCAGGGGGGTCCCATAACACATCAGAATACCTTGAAGACATCGACTATCATCTCCAGAGGTTCCCAACAGCAACCGGGGAGGATAAGTTGTACCTGATTAAAATGACGTCCAGACTGCTGGAACGGCAGCCTGCTGATGTGTTGTCTGATCCCTTGGCTCTGCACCAGGCCATGGCACGTGAATTTGATGGCTCTCCTGAGTTGACAGACATGGAAGTCGCCATGTCCGTCAAACAGGGAAAGCAGGAGTCCCCTTAGGTTTTTTATAGTCGTCTTCGCGATGCCCACTTTGGGAATTGTAACGAACCCAATAAGGAGGAGGACCAGTGTTTCAAAACCCGAAACCTCCAACAAAACCTCAACCACTACTTGGGATTGGCTTTCTGCCCTCAGACACTGACTAGCTCGCATTTGCGCGACCTAGCAGCTAGGGGCTATGCAAAATTGAAAGTTTCAACCCCCAAGACAACCGACGCCGGAATATATCAAGTGGACTTGGGTCCCCCGTTGGAACTTGAAGGAGCTTGCTCCCATGTTCCGAGGGAAGACCAGTCTAATTCAAAAAGGTTGAACGAGTCCCGCGGCCCACGAAACCGCAAGCCGCGTTTCAAAAGCGACAGCCCGCGTGATGAGCAGTCAGACAAAGAGAGCCTAATTCGCGTTACAATCCAAAACATGATAAAACCCAACACGCGACAGCAACCAACTCCTGCCGTGAGTCTCGGAACCGCCAAGCCAATTCCGAGACCGAACACAGCGCAGTTGTACAGCGTACTGAAGGCACTCTTGAAATTGTTGAAAGACTCGTCAAAAGACCCACCTTTATGACTGACTGACAGACGGACGCCCACTGACTTGACCCACCCGCAGAGGTCACGAGCCAAAACTTGCTTACCTTGTAACCTCTGCCGACGCGTCGCCCAGACCCTGACCGGTCTCAGCTCTGCACCATGACTCGGGCGCAGCCACTCTACGGGAAAGCAGGCGCCTCCATGGGGAACTGGGACACGACACATGCCAAGGCAGGACCTCTCACGTCCCCTCTGAAGGACCGGCTGAGAAGCCACAACACCTTCCTTTGTGACCTTGGCCCGCCACCGCCTGACGCATGGTATGCCCCGCACCTCATCGGAGGTGTCCAGGTGCAAGGCACGTTCGTCTTTGACCCTGTCCTCGCCTTGTAGGCTGACAAGTAAGCCATTTCTGCAGGTTTTGTCTGACGACTTCAGATCACGAGATCACGACCCAAACATTGTTTTCGTCTTGTCGTTTTCCGTTAAACACGCAACCTCCTCGAACAATTACCGCAGTGGGCATGTGCGCCTTAAACCTTCAGTGGAATCAGTGCTCACTGACACACTACTTCCTGGTTGTCCCGGACACGCCCCACACCCTCTTTGTGGGTGCAGATCTTTACTTGTTCGCCTTGCTGTCCAGGTAGACACCATCAACAATGTGCTGTGGTGCCTCACCAACTCGGAACCTCTTGCGTGTGTTCCCAGTCAAACATGAAGTCTGGACAGACCATCCCAGACGCTTGCGAAGTCTTGAACGAAGACGAAGTGATCGCCCCTATGAACACAATTAACATTCCGATCCGCTTAGTGGAGTGGGCGAACCAGGTCTTGAATCTGCGTTCTCCCAACCCCCACCGGAATTCATGAACCTGTCACTGTTTTGGGATGCCACTCCCATTGTGGATGCCTTCCTCACCACTTTGATCTTGGTTCACAATCCTATGTCTCACGACGTTCGCATACCAAAAGCGGGTGACCCGCCTGGGTCTGCTCATCTGTTCCAACTTCCACAACTTCACTCTAGCGGTTCTAGGACACAGTCCACCTAACTTGTTCTTGACTGAAGACGCAGACTGCCGAAGACTCATCAGGCCATCTCAACTTGTCACAGTCAACCCTGCCCGTCCCACAAATGATGAAGACATCGTCCGAGTGGACCTAGGGGCAGACCAACAACTGGTGATTTACGCATTGCCCCCAACGCTCTTCAGCTCCTCCTCTAAAAACCCAGAGACACCTCAACCAACCGCGGCCCAGAATGGGGGACCTCCAACCGTACCCTATCTCGTTACTTTTCTTAACAACCAACGCATTCGAGACGGCGTCGTGACGAACGTGCACATTGCCGCCTGGCTTATGGCGCTACAAAGTTACGACGTTCGGGTCCGGTAGGTGAAAAACTCAAAGTTACCGCTGGGTACCGATCTAGCGATTTGCCAAAACTGTTTGTCGACCTAATCGACCTCGCCAAGAGATGTTGCCGCCCTGCTGACGCCGGAGTTCACGCGTCACCGCTATTTTGAAGAACATGTCTGCAAGACATGCCTACAGCTTACGTGGATTGCTGCTCTTACCACCAAACCCAGCTGCAGGCTGGGTGGGCATAGCTTGGGCCAATGACACACCGTGCAAACCACTGCAATTTCAGTTGGGCCCCCACTCTTCTCACTATGCGGAAATCGCTGGCATCCTGATTACATTTAAATTGCCGATTGAACGCGATGTCGCGGTACTGGTTGTCTGCACCGACTCAAAGTATGCCCGCCTCGCCTTCACCTGTCACCTACCGGCGTGGCGTCGGAAGGCGGGAAAAACCCCCCGTTAAACATTGAACTCATTGAAACATGCAACTACTTGGTTTCATCCAATGATATGCACGTCTATTGGAAAAAGGTCCGGGGACACTCAAAAGTTCCAGGACCTGACAAACATTTTAACGACCTGACGGACACGTTAGCCAAGCAAGGGGCCCTCACCGGGACTCCTTATACATTCTAACACTCTTGGCTTCCTTCCCAACCCGCCCTGGAAGTCTACGTTCTCACGCATCGCCGCGCTGCGTCCGCCGCTGCTTCCCGCGACACTTTTGCACAGGCCACTTCGGGACCTGTGCCGTTAGTACCGCCCGTTAGGACCTCCGACTTGGTCGTCCAACAAGCCAGCGACCCTGCGATTTTCAAAATCGTTCAACACCTGTTCGACCCTGTCGCCAATCCCATCTTGCCCGACGCATTGGGACACAACAGTGACTTGAAGGACTTGCTCTCCATGTTGCAAAGACTGCCTCTGGTTCAGGGCCTTCTGGTTTATGACTCGGCATCTTCACACGCCCTGCGGTTGGTGGTCCCACAGAGCCAAAGGGAGGTCCTGCTAACATACGCCCACGACGCCTTATGCAGGCCATCGCGGATTCAAGACCACGTCACTGCGCTACAGCAGGTGGCGTACTGGCCCCGCATGCATAACGATGTGGCAACCTACGTTAAAGGATGCCTGCTTTGCTGCCAGTTTCGGCCAGCGAAGCTGAGTCACCGAGCACCACTCCAAGGAGTCACCTTCCCATGGTCGAATCTTCAAATTGATTGGGTGGGACCCCTGGTCAGATCGGTGAGAGGGAACAAATACTTTCTCACAGTAGTTTGCGCGTTTACCAAGTGGGTAGAATGTCTGCCTACTCCAAACGACAACGCGCACACCACCGCTTGCCTGCTGATGAATCGCGTGTTCTCCCGTTTTGGGTTACCCTCGCCGGTCAACTCGGACAAAGGAACTTCACAGCCTAGGTAATGCTACAACTTTGGCAAATGCTTGAAATCAAGGCCCAGTCGCACATTAGCCATCACCCGCAGTCATCGGGGAAGGTAGAGCGGACTAATCGCACCGTGGTAAATTTGCTGAATGATGCACCTTTCAAAGTAACAAACAGTTTGTCACCACCGCACCACCAACACACGTCACTACGCGGCATTAGTGGACTGTTCTGCAACACAGTTGTTTTGCCCCAAGTGGAATTCAGGATCCCCACTTTACTTCCCTGTCCTGTAAGATTTATACAAGAAAAGTTAGACATTGCAACACGAGTGGAGAAAATTGGCTTATCTTTTGTAGCCTTAGTTATGGGATACACCTTATTCCAGTAAATAAAAATTTGATTAGGTGTTATCTTCGTCATTATCTCTGAAAAACAAGCGTAAGAAGTGCCGGAATTACTCGTAGTAGTGGTCTTGGGCCCATGCATCTAACAGATCTATACTTATGCGCCCTAGCAGTGGTTTCCATTAACAAAAGCCAATTGTTGCTAAATTGAGTAACCCCAGTAACAGCCAAGAATTTATCATCGGCAGTAACCTTATTTTTGAGTTTAATCAGGATTTTGGATGGTTTAGGTTTTGTGATGCTATTTTTGGATTTAGGAGCTTGGACCGCCTCCACAGGGTATTTTAGAACAGACGACACACAAACCCTGATAGTGTGAAATGTATGTGGGCACAAATCCAGCTCCTCACATGCCCCATTACCGCAGTCCCAATTGGTGGCGTTAACAGTCAATTCAATGCCTATAGCAACAATTCTCAATTTAATCTGGGGCCTAAGAATTTTAGCAAATTTCCCTTTGTCCTTACCGGACCAGTCCTGTCCTGTCTCTGCTACCAGACCCTTTCACTGTCTAATCCTGGACGTCAAAAACCAGACATAGCCTCGACCATAACTTTGTGCGCCATATGCATGACGACTCACTACAAAGGCAGTTATCTCCCGGAATGCAAACCATGGTTATCATTTCAGCGTGAATATCTGTTCTCATACAAGAAGTAGAATTTTCCTTAAAACCCACATCACTTTTCTTCAGTCCATACTCAGTTTTAATACCATTGTTTACCCACGGTAATACCATGGCCCGTCTATTATGGAAAAGTGTGTTATTTTGTTTTTTATTACTTTGTACACTTGTTGCTGTTTCATTAGATGGAATGTTTTTAAATTCAAATGAGTTATATACACACAATCCCAGCAAAAGCATTGCAGATGTAGCACCAAAAGCTATATAGCAAGTAACAATATTTCTCACCCAAAAGGAAATAGCCATGTCAACCGAGAGCCCCTAAACAGGTCAGGTGTCTTTGAATGCTTCACAGACTTTCAGTATTTTCAGGAACTATAATCCTGCTCCCACCGATCCATTAGACTTTGCTCACCTTTCCTTTTTGTACAGCTCGGTTGAGATGACCTTTTTACAATGTGTAAGATGTATCCACATTTTCCTTTCTGCAATTTTTATTGCCGTTAGTGTAGTTAGTAGAAGCTGGTGAGGACCTTCCCACTTCGGAGAATGCCAATGCTTCTTTTTTTATACTCCGTATCAGAACCCAATCTCCCGGAGCAACCAGCTCATCCTGTTGAACAGAGGCACCATCGACTTCTGTTAATTTCAGTTTGTCTCTTTTTTCAAAGTTTTTTTCTCATATAATCAGCTAAATTAGCTTCATCATCTATTTCCCACTGTATGTAGAAAAGAGACAGTCGATATGATCTGCCAAAAAGTACCTCATAGGGTGTTAACCCTGAGTTACTTGTAATATTTGTGTAATTTAACAAGGTCTACACATTGGGTCCACGGTGGTTTAGTTTCTTCCATGCATTTATTTAATCTATTTTTAATTGTAGCTTTCATTCGCTCTACCAATCCTGCGCTTTGTGGATGATACGAACAGTGATGTTTCATGGCAATATGGAACATTTGTCCTATTTTATCAATAATTGTATTCACAAAATGTGTTCCATTGTCACTATAAATAGTTTCTGGTATACCATATCTTGGAATAATGTCTTTAGACAATGCTTTAGCTACTGTCAATGCATCAGGTTGCTTTATTGGAAATATCTCTACCCATTTTGAAAATGCATCTATAATAACTAGACAATAATGTTTTCCTTCGCTTTTACTAAAATCCATATGAATTTGTTGAAGAAGATAAGTAGCCTGAGGAAACTGTCCCCGTTTAGGACGAACATTTCCTTGAGAATTATGTTTAGCACAAATCCTCCAGCTTCTACAAAAATCTTTTGAAAACAAGTTAAAGCCATAAACTGTAAAATGTTGATTAATCCTTGACATCATCTCTCCCGTCAAGACATGGGAAGGACCATGGCTCGATATAACAACCCACTTAAAGATTTTTTGGTAAAATAGGTTTATTATCTGTGCTGAAATAAATTCCATCTCGTAAAGTCGCACCTTTATTTAGCCATGATTTTTGTTCAAGCTTTGCTGTTGCATTTCAATAAGGACGTTGTTTTGTAAAATGCCACTTTTGAGTATACAATCAGCTGCTCCTAGAAAGGGTAGTTTAGCCGCATCTTTAGCTGCTCTGTCCACAAACGCGTTTCCTAAGGTAATTTCATCAGTTCCCGTGGTATGAGCTACGCATTTACATACAGCCACCTTTTGTGGCAATTGAACAGCATTTAATAAATCTGTTAAAAGCTCAGCGTGTGTAACAGGTTTTCCTGTCGATGTTATCATCTCACCCCTATTTTTCCAGTATTGTGCAAAAACATGGCAAGTAGCAAACGCATATTAAGAATCCGTATAAATAGTAACTGACTTTCCTCTCAGCAATTTGCAGGCTCCAGTCAAAGCAACAAGTTCCGCAGCCTGTGCGGAAAAATGCGAAGGAAGTGGTTCCGCTTTTAGCACTTTTTGTGATGAAACTACAGCAAACCCTGTTTGTTTTTTTCCGAATTCATTTCTTTGTGATGAGTCATCTACAAAAAGGACAATCCATCTTGTAATGGATGATCCATCAAATCCAATCTACATTTTGTTGATTGTTCAACTAGCTCCTGACAATCATGATATTCCCCTTCTTCAGGAAGATGCATTAGTGTAGCGGGATTCAACACTGTGCATCTTTCCAGTGTAAGGTGTGGTTGCGACAACAAAACAGCCATACATGACAGATGTCTTGCTGGCGTTAGAAAAAACATTGTTTGTCTGCAACAATAGCGCTGCAACGGCATGCGGAACTTTCAAAATAAGAGAATGAAATAACACTATTTGTGCACTACTTTCTACCGCAAGGGAGGCTGCTACAACAGCTCTAACACATTTGGGCAATGCACAAGCTATAATAGAAAAATAGGCAATTGGCCTCATTTTGTCACCATATTTTTGTGCCAACACAGAAGTCATGTAACTTCCTTTACAATCAACCATTTGAATAAAAGGTTTTGAATAATCTGGCAAAGCTAAAGCCACGCTAGACACTAATACTTGTTTTATATCGCAAAAGCTTTTTCAGCGTCAGACGTCCACTGCAACGGTGACAACATTTTTAGGTTATCTTCACACATAATTTTAGCAAGGGGAGCCGTTATTTTAGCATAATTAGGAATCCATGCTCTGCAATAATTAGTAAGTCCTAAAAAAGACATCATCTGCTTTTTTGTCTGTGGTTTTGGAGCTTGTAGGATAGCTGTCTTTCTATCCTGTAAAATTGTGCGGCCTCCCCTATTCAAATTTTGTCCCAGATATTTTACTTCCTTCTTCCACAGCTGTAACTTATTCTTACTAACTTTATGTCTGTCTTTAGCCAAGTTACATAAAAGTGCTATAGTATATAATTTACAAGTTTCTATATCAGGCGACGCAAGCAACACATCATCTACACAGAGAAGAACTTGACTTCCCCCAGGCGGCTCAAATGTAGACATGCTAGCCGCCATAACTTGGGAATAAATTGTTGGACTCTCACCCTTGGGGTAACCTAGTAAATTTATACTTTTTCCCCTTCAAATGTAAATCCAAACCAATATTGACTATCTTTGTCCACGGGGTCAGAGGAAAATGCATTACTAATGTCGACCACTGTAAGGCTTTTGCGTCTGGTCGCAATGAATTTAATAATATATGGGGAACAGGAACACAAGGTGTTCGCTGAATTACAGCAGCATTAACTGCTTGGAGGTTCTGGACCATTCTCCAGCCCACCAAAGGCGGGGCCTTCTTTACAGGGAAAATAGGCGTATTACAGGGAGAGTCCGGACATTCAATTATTACCCCCGCATCTATCAAGGATTTAATTACTGGTTTAATTCCCTCCATCGCATCAGTTTTTAATGGATACTGTCTCAAACAAGGCCGATACTCGTTTTTTGGTCTAATTTGCACTGGACGTGCAGATTTAATAAATCCTACATCTGCTGGCCCTGTTGACCACAAACATTGTGGGACCCCCTCTAAAAGCACGTCTTGATCCTCCGTTAGGAGATATAAGTCGGCATCTTGTCAAGTTTGTTAGAGGTGGCGTCCCGCGCTCACTTGCACTTTCCCAAAAAGTGGCACTCTTGTCATTTGCATAAATTCGCTAAACTCCACAGCACCAGCAAGTGATGCCTTTATGGGTTACAGAGAAACCGCAACCTCTACTTGCATAACCCCCTCTTTCTCTGTCTCGACCCCGGCCTCGATTAAACCCTCGGCCCTTATCTTGAAAACAAATTTGTGTTCCCCCCATATCCACGACAAATGTACTGTATCTGCCTTTTTCTTTTTAGACTGTAGAACCCGTTCAGCATGCAATGCCTGATTTATATATTGTTCCAGTAACCCAGTGGCCTTATCCACCCAATGTTTATCAATCCACTGACGAATGGTGTGGTGGGAATATGCGTGAAGTGCATTTTTTAATTGTTCCCCATACGCTTCCTGCGGTATGATCCTCAGAAATGCCGCTGTTTGCCTTAAAACAAGCAGTCCTCCTAACCTTGTAATCTTCAAATGGTTAATTTTCCTTTTGTGTCGCCCTCCCAATAGCCGTATAATTAGCTCTTTGTTTGAAATTTTCCTTTGTACATTCCATCAACCCATAAACTTCATTTCGTAGTTCAACACCGTCATGTTCTAAAATATCACGGCCACGTTTGGGTTCCCAGCTGCCCTTAATGCTATGCCAGTCACCTTTTAAAGCTCTCATCCAGACTTGCTGGACTTCCACACCATTTAGGTGGTACGACTTTCTTATGTCTTCCATTTGTTGTAAAAATTCAATGACATCAGTTTTATGAAATGTAATGCCTTCTACGGCCTTTTTTTTTTATATCTTCCTGTGTCCAAGTTCTGTGGACCAAAATACTAGGAGATTTGTCATTAATATTAGGATTTGCTACCTCGATCATAGGAAAGGCATTTTCTAACTGCTCCTCAGGTGAGGAAAAGTTTCCTCTGATTGGGGATAAAATATTATTTCCCCAATTTTTTAAAAACATAACCCTTTTTAGGCTTTCTCCTACCCTTGTCTCCATTTTGCGGCTCTCATATTGAGGTGGAGGTGAGGGCGTTCGGGAAGCGATATTTGACTTTTAGTAGGGGTATCCGGGGACAGCGCTCCCAATTTTGTATTTTGTCGAAGCCCTGCAACCTGTGTTTCGTAATCTTCACTTCTATGAAACATAACTATTCTCCCTTCCTCGGGCTCGTCCCCTTTTGTCGA
Organism: Vanacampus margaritifer; assembly: GCF_051991255.1. Taxonomy (NCBI): domain Eukaryota; kingdom Metazoa; phylum Chordata; class Actinopteri; order Syngnathiformes; family Syngnathidae; genus Vanacampus; species Vanacampus margaritifer. The sequence continues at coordinate 23,877,426 of NC_135442.1, forward strand.
TTCTTTTTGTATTGAGACTTGTTTGTTTTTGTCGCTTCTTCTCTTTTCCGCAATTACCATCCAAAATTCAGTATCCTCAAGCCCATCTTTGGCCATTTTCTTGTTTTATTCTTATTTTATCCTGCAGGTTTACTATCTTTTGTGTGTTAAGCTGGCCAGCGAAGTCATATTTTGTTATCCATAGATTAAGGTATTTTATTTTCGAGGGACATTGGCTTTCCACAAATTTCTCATCTTTACATGTTAATTTTTCTTTTGGATCTTTTTTGTCGACATTTTTGCTGTTTGTTTTCCCCATTTTGGAGCCAGTGGTTCACTTGCTGTGACTATACTGGCTTTGTACCTGAACAGGGTGACAGTTACTTTCTGTCTGAGGTAATTCTCAAGCTTCTACCACAAGTGGCGGAGAATTCTTGCCTCTGCTTCCTCAGACAGCTGTCACAAAAGTAGCCTGTTCCAATGAGGTAGCGAACCTCCACTCACACTTTGCACAGACAATCAGTTGTTTTATACGGAGTTTAAACACGTGTAGGACATTGTTGCCCTTTTTCACAGTTTTATAGACTTACTCTGTCTCGTTACTTGATAGGGACAAGTATTGTCAAGATTTTCAAACACGGCATAGACCTCACTGCCTATCCTTTTAGTCGTAGAGGAGTCCGCCCCCGTAACAGTTTTATAGACCACTCTGTCTTCGCGGAATTTAACTACGTACCCCCCCCCCCCCAAAAAAGATATATATTTTAATTGGCGCGCATTTCACCCATTCATAAATATATGAGTGAAATACTCACCAGCCGTGTCTTTGCTCCATTGGATTTGCGTCAACCCTCAGCCTCCAGATGCGGAGTCGAGGTCCAGTTCCCAAAAAGTGTCTTGCTGCTGAGGCCTCAGTCTTATCTGGTTGTCGACCCCGCCTCCGGGAGCTTCAGGTATCTTGCAATCCAGGCTCGAAAGACCAATTAAATGTCAGGTTCATCCGTAGACATTTGTAGAAATTACCGCTCAACAAAAGGAAGCAAAGACACCAAAGGTTTTGTTGTCAGCAAGCGAACAAAGAACCGAGACGCAATCATGCCCCCTGTCCTCCCGTTCTCCTTGTTTTTTATTGAACACAGCAAAAGCCTTTCCCAACCCATACAAAGTGTGACTAATCAAAAACAGAAAGGTGTTTACATCAATCATATGTTATTATTATTGGGCTTACGGCCATACTACCCTGAGAACGCCCGATCCAGTCCAATCATATGTTATTCTAAGGCAAGGCATTTATGCTTAGTCATTTGTTTTGCCCAGTTATCAACCCTTGGCAGCCGTCGTCGTGCGTCAGCCGTGCACCAGTCGTGGATCTGATAAGCGTCTCCTGGGCCTCAACTGCGTCTGTCCAAGGCGATCTTCATCCCACACTTTACTGCAAACAACTTTTCACTACAGACTTTCTGAATATGTTTGGGAAAAGGCACAATGCACAAATTCCCACAACAAACAGCATAAATAAGTTTTAGTAAATGTATAATAAATATATATAATTTTCCTAACAATTTGGCACCTGAAATTCATCAGACCGAAATTGAAGTGACTTCCTTGACCACGACCAACTAGAATTTGACCCCCCGCGCCTTCCCTCTCTGTCGTGGTCTACAGCCATTATTGCCCTGATAGACTTAGTTATCCTCGGATATCTCCTAACCTTTGGTATGGTCTACTTACTCTACAGGAAGGTGCACAGGCTTAGCAACCAGCTACTAGAATGTAGCACTAACAGACCTAAGATTTTTCATCGTAAACAACTACATCCGGTGGAGGGTCAATCAGGACCACCCGTTGAAGAGATTCTCCTCGACCTCCAAGTGCCTGAGACAGCCTCCCGGTCTTCATAAGAGAGTTATGCCCCATAGTAAAGTACCGAGTTTTGGATTTAAGAAGGCGAAAGTCCTTCTTCGCTTCTCTTCTCTCTTTTCCTTTTAGTGAACTACTCGTTTCCCTAGTTACTCACGATTTGATACTAGCTATTTAGCCTTAGGACAAGTTTTCCTCTTTTCGTTTTGTTTTGGAACCTCGCGTTTTGTGCCTTTTTCAGGCCCGTGCCTGTTGTGAGACTCAAGTCCCTTATTTAGCCAACACTGTACCTAGTTAGGCACACACAGTTAAATGAACACACATATATGCACACTGAAACACAGCCCCTGCATACACATAACCCTGCAGATGGTAGGGAAAAGTTGCACCAGTGGTATGTCTTGGTTGTTGCAGTGGAGCGTGACTGGGACTACTGCCATCTGAACGTGGCCGAAACCCTGCCACGGATCATTTGACCCCGTCAACCTGGATTTCCTGAAGACTCATCCCTCTTGATGAAGGGGGGATCTGTAACAATTATAGACCAGTCACCCTAAAAAAAACGTTGTTCACTTCATGGCATGGCATCAAAGTATTTTATCAGAAAGCATCATTTTCTCCCCTACTGACATCCCAGACTGGCAGTCTGCAAACTTATCAAAGTCTTAAAACAACATGGGCCAAAAGTTCCGTTGGAATCCTGGTTAGTACATTCCAGCCTTCTTGGTGGTTACATGTGACCGGAGTGCCTCCAAGTGGTCACGATTGGAACTGCCCTCACATGAAACACCTATACTCCACAAAGTATTCTTACACATTTCACATAAGAAATTCATCACATACAAGTGAACTGAATGTTTCACGCCATGTTGTTATGTCTTTAAAAAGGAATGTCATATTTATTTCAACAGGAATGATGATTGTAAACCCAGAGATTATTTAGTTACTCCGGAAAGAACAAAATGATCTCATGATGCGTTATTAGTTGATATGTGTAACGATAACATGTTTTGCTTGGAAGAACTTGACTTGCCAGCCTGACTAAATTTAATTCTTAATTAATTGTTTAATATAATTTGGAATTTAAATATCTCGGACTTGGGTTGAGCCAAAAGAGGGACGGCGCCCGCACCCCCTTGTGACGGACACACCCCGCAACTTTAAAACAGTCTGCGCTAACCTCGTTCAGTGCTGTTTCCGGCCCTCTCGTTCCTGCTTCACCTTTTTCAACTTTTCACCTCATTTGGCCCAGAACTGACAAAAGGACTCCCCGGTGCCGTGCCACATTTTTCAACCACGTGGCATCTCTGTTCCCTGAACGACCAAGTGTCTCGGACACCGAACCGCTGCCATGCTCCAAACCCCCAGTGCGCTTACCCCCGCCAGACGGACTTTCTGCTCTTCTTTTTTCCTTTTTGTCCCTTTTTGTGTTTCGTCCCACTTCGGTGGCACAAAGTCGCCGACGAATTTTTCTGTGACCCCGTGTGTCACCCAGCGACCACAGTTTGAACTCTGGCAGCGCACACTCCCCGTGTGTCAACCCGTACCTGCTCCATCCTCCCAGCATCCCGATGCGGCGCGAGCTGGTTCAACGGCTGGTCTCCCTCAGCACGCAGGCACGCAGTGGATCTCAGCCTCAGCAGCTGGATTTGGGCAACGCGGACCTCCTCGTACGGCGAGAGTACAACTCCGGCTGAAGCTCCGACCTTGCCTGAAAGCGCAATCCACCTTGAGCCGAGCTGCACCGGCCTTCATCTGCCGGGAGCCCCGAGCTGCGTCGCACCTACCTCATCTAACTGGAATATTAAAAAAAACAAAAAAAAACATTTCCTTTTCTTTTTGGGAGCATTTTTTTCTTCAATCTACCTTCCCTCCACTAGCTCGATTCAACTTACTCCAGTAAGTTGCACGTCTCATAGCCGATTTGACATATCGCTGGTGCAACTTCCATTTCAAACATCTCACAGATTTGGCAAGTCAAACATTTCCTTTCTACCTTAAATTGTTCCTTTCTAATTTCTATTAGCTTCTTATTTTATTCCTTTTCTTTTCACCGTATTATAGTTAGGTAGGCAGTGTTTTGATTCTGTATGTGTAAAATTAGTAAATAAATGCATGCTTTTCTTAATTTAGTTCAGTCAGATTAGTATTTTAATACAAAGAACCATGAACATTGAATGTGGCGACTTCAGATTATGAATAAATAAAGGGGGATTTGGATTTTATTCGTCGTGTTTCTCCAAAACTGAAAGTAAACGGAACGTGGTGCCCCTATAGGCGATTGAGGGAATTACGACTTCCTCAAGCGCCGATCAATTATGAGTCCAAGTCATATGACTCGAGTCCACACCTCTGTTTGGCACACACCCACCGGTCCACCTTTTTAAAAAGGGGGACCATAAACCTGGTCTGCCAATCCCGATGTCCATGCAATGTTGTAGAGGCGAGTCAACCAGGTCAGCCCCAGTTTTTCTCGTCACAATCAAATTTTGAACATGTTCAACAAAAACGGTTTGTGACTGTTAAAACTGTTTGTGAATGTCTTTGTAACCTTGAACAAACCCTGACGGAAAAAACATGTGCATACTTGGTTGGTTTGGTTTATGGTTTTATTGAACATATGAACATAAAGAAAACACATTACAACGTTCAAAATATAAGTTGAAATAAAAAAAGAAAAACAAGAATAGGAAGAAAGAAAAGTGTTTATATGTTCAACTAGGGTAGGAGGAAGTTAAAAATGTATCTAGTCCTACCCCTTATTCGTTTTATGTTGATAAAATGATCAGGTTAATGTATTTTAGCAAAAGGAAATGTATAAACCTAGTCATATATACAAGTGCACTTTAACATACACACATTTGCCAGCGACATATGTACATGAAATTCATAGGCATATACCATAATACATTTATAAATCATATCCTCATACTCACATATACAATTTTCATTACACTCATACCGATACATCTAAAGAAATTACAGCATATGTACAATTTAAACAGCTCATGTCTGATGTATTTTTTTTTAACTTTGCTTTTAAACATTTTTTTTTTTTATTCAGCAAGTGACTGACATCTTAACAGGTCAGTTCCAAAATTATTCCACAAATTGACACCTTTTACTGAAACACACCTTTGGTTAATATTTGTTCTTGTTTTATTTTTTTTGTAGTATGGCTCTTTTTTGCAGTTTGAAAACAGGATCAATATTTGTTTTATGTGTTTCCCCAGATTTCCATACAATAGGTCAGATATGGTGATAATAATGAACAATATAATGTGTATAATGATTTCTTATTCAGGACATCCTTAGTTTTAGAGAGTATCCCTATAATTGATGACATTTTCCTTTTGACATTATTCATCAATAACTACTCCAAGAAATGTATTTTCAAACAAGCTTTCTATTTAAATTGAATTTACCATAATTTTGACCTGTTGTGTGGTTTGTCTAGTACCAAAAAATATTAACTTTGTTTTATTTAAGTTAAGTGATATTTTTTTCATATCAAACAATTTTTTTAAATGTGTTTAATTCATACTCTACAGTTGTCAGAAGCTGCTTCAGGTTTTCTCTTGAACGGTAGAGAGTTGTGTCATTGGCGAATAAGACACTTTTGAATATTCTTTAGACACAACATATATCATTTATTCACAAAATAAATAATTTGGGGCCTAGCACAGACCCTTTTGATTGTATATTGCCAAAATGTAAGTACTGATATCTATTGTTGTGGAATTTTCAGCAGTTCGGCGAGATGAATGAAACAGTCCGGAAAAGAATTTGTCTTTTGAGTTTCTTTATATTTGAAGCTTCAAATATACACTTGCTCAGAGAGCAGTTTACAAGGTCGTGGTCTGTGAGAGCATGCATCAGAAAGAATTCCTAACTATGCTGCCTAGTTAGGAATTTGGGAGGAGAAGGGAGGATCAGCTTAGGCAGGAAGGGAAACAGTCTGTTCTGAGCAAGCATATCAGTTCAAGGTTTACTTTGGTATTGCTTTCTTTCCAAGGAATGAAACGCCCTTTGATAAAGAAAATACAGGTGTCCACAATACAGTAGGCTATAAACTTACAGTATGTTAATATGTACTGAATAATTGTTTTTCATAACACTATTATCCAAATAACTTTTCATCCATTTATATACCAAACCTCTTATGCCTTATCTTTCTAATTTATTTATTAGTATAGAATGATCTATAAGTATCAAATGCTTTTTTTAATCTATAAAACTTCCAACAGTTGTTCCAATTGTTTCTATTATCTATGTTAGTAGATATTGTTTCTACGAGTTCCATGGTCCGTTTTTCACGAAACCCATATTGATTTTCACCTAAAAGCTTATGTTTTTCAATGAAATTGTCCAATCTATATAAAAAATATATTTTCTAGAATTGTTGAGTACTGTGGAAGGTGGTTTTATTTTATTTTATCAAAATAGTCTTGGAAGATTGCAAAGGCCAGAAGATTTATATCATTAATAAGAAGTCCACTTTCTATTTTATGGTCAATTTTATTTATGAATATGTTATCTATTAGTGTAGCTGTATCAATTGTTATTTTGTTAGGTTTCATAATTACAGGGAATAAATTAATACTATACATTGTATTTATAAAATCATTTTTTTTCTGATACCCGTTCGGATTTAACAAATCAATGTTAAAATCACCACACATTATTTGTGCTTACTCTGTCCTGGCCGGGGTCAACAGCTCCCCTCTTTGGTGGAGGTTTTCATGCATGCCAGATCCACCACACCAGTATCTACCGAAATTCAAACACAATCTGCTTCTTTCTTTGGTCGTTGAATCGTTGGAGGCTGATGTCTGTGGATCTCATTCTGCTTAATCTATCCTTCCTTCCTTTTCTCAGTCTTTCCTTTGGTCTTTTGCGGTGTCCCTAATTTGTTGGAATTTCGATGTTTCTGGGGTTGGTGAAAGATTCTGGTTGCTAACCCGGTGGGTAGTAGGTGATGTCTGGTCAGTGCTGGATTTCACTTTTCTTTATTTTCTTTGATCCTTCCTCGGGTCTCCTGACAACTTCACGACTCTAGCGGGATTCGGAAGTATTCGGTTTAGGTGAACGGTATGGGATTTTTAATAGGTTATAGATGAATTAATGAGCACACACTCACATGCACACACACCTGCAGACGCACTTACACACATACAAAAAAAGAGAGAAAGAGCAATGATGATGACATTTCGAATCGGTAAGATTACCGAATGAACAATACTGAGCCCTCTCAAGGGGGAAAAAAAAGAATAAAATCTAATGTCACAAACAACAAGTAATCGATACGATACAAGCTAAAGCTTGAACACAGGAGCGCTGATAAACATGAAACTTCACAAAGAAAAACACAAAGTGCAAATAAGACCTATTATTAGACTGTGTTCATTGTGTTTATATCCAATGGTGTGTTTCAGTTTCAGCACATTTATTTTAAGACATGATTGGTTTGTATTTTATCCTGCTCGAATTTCATTCATTTCTGACATTTTCCTTCCTTTAGGGTTGCATTGACTTTTTAATTGCCATGGAGATGGTCATTGGCCAGTTTCGGTCTCTCAAGACAAAGTTTGGTATTGCGGAGGCTGAGAATGAAGAGGAAAGAGAGAAACTAAGACAGTAAGTTATACAGGTGCTGGTCAAAAAATTTGAATAACGAGGAAAAGTCCATTTATTTCAATAATTTGTTTCAAAAAGTGAAACCTTGATGTTCTATTAGTTCACCACACACAAAGTGAAATATTTCAGGCCTTTATTTCAATTTTGATGATTACAGCAGAAATACACAAAATCCGGAGTTTCACGAAATTAGAATATTGTGACAAAGTTAATATTGAATATTGTAGGCTCCCTGTGTCTCAGTCTTGCCAGCTAGTTAATGCAAAACACAACTGCAAAGGGTTTCCTCAGCCTTTAAAAGGTCTGTATCACCGTACTTTAAGCACTTCCACTGTTAACCTAAGGCATATATGTGATTAAATATTACCTTTGGCACCATGGCGATGTAATTTCTTATGAAATATGAGTTATTTTGCTGGCTATTTTTCTAAGACGGCAGGTTTGGTAAAACGACAGTTATGTACGTTTGTAACTATGGTTCTATGAGTCCTGATTGACCGCCAGGTGGCGGTGCTGAACACCAAAAGTGCAGTCATGCGCGTGCAGACGAGAATACATACCAAAAGGACACGTAGTCCTCGTCGTCTGGGTGATCCATGCCGTGTGTATAAAAGGGCATGGAACTTGAAGACGATCCCTCAGAACCCACTCGTGCGAACACGAGGATTCCGAGGGACAAGCTACCCTGGCGGTCTGAACAGTAGCACTAATTCTATAGTCTTGGGCTTAAAAATGCCTACGACGCCACCTTGTTGCAGTGGAGCGATATGTGTGTCCCAATGATCCTAGGTTGTTGTTGTCTGGGGCTTTATGCCCCTCGCAGGGTCAACCATGGCAAGCAGGTCCTAGGTGAGAGACCAGATAAATCACAGTATGTAAACCCCCTATGATAAGAAACTGTTTGGACTAAGCTTTTCCGGGGCCTACCTCTGGTGGTGGGGCTCGTTGGCAAGTGCCTGGTGGCTGTGCCTACACCCATTGTGCCCGGCCAAACACAGCTTCTGAAGAGGCAATGTGGGTCACCCTGGCCATAGGCTCACCACCTCTGAGAGGGGCTAAGGAGTCTGGGTGGAGAGCCTGATGGCTGCTGAAGGAGTAACTGGCTCTATGGACGTGGAATGTTATCCACCCAGAGTTTCCTGAAATCTTTGCATGTTGTGAGGCTGCCCTCTTAAGCCCCTCTTCCACTGAGTTGCGAACGTTGCGATGTTGAAATCGGCAACATTCACAAATTTTGAGGTTGTCATCTGTGACATTACCGGCATATTGTGAAATAATTGTGACACATTTATACGATTTCCGACGTCTTTGCGACCTTTGAGACAACGCGCAAATTTTGTAAAATGTTGATGGCAACAAATTGCGACAAATTGCAACTAATTGAGACATATTTGCGATGTATTTGCCACTATTTCAGACTATTTGCAACTATTTAACAATTGTCTAGACTTACTGAAGTAGGTTGGGCTGGAGCAGCCCATATAAAAAGGTGCGCTGTCTCCAGCATTCAATTTCCAAGTGTTCTCCCTGGAAGAAAGATTTTAAATTGGTGGATTAAAATAGTTTATTTTTATTTTTATTATTATTAAATACGCATAACCTGAAATTTGGTTGAAATTGACCCAAGGGTTCTGTCCTATTTTTGATCACAAATTGGACCTTTATCCCAGAGTGTAAACACAACAGAAACACGTAAATGAATTATGTGTGATGGGTTCAATAGGTGCTTTGACTGGGGATATGGTGGGCCAGCGTTTCATATAGTGCAACAGACTAGTGCTTTTGGAAATCACGGCATGCGGGCAGAGCCTGGCAAACACAAGCGCTCTCTGTGTAGTACACGGAAGTCAGCGTGAATTTATGAACAGTGGCCTATGTAGATCTTTGCCAACATAATTACACTGAATTACGACGGCATTACGAGCAAATGCGCATCTTGGCGAAACGATGGATTGACAACAATGTCGACAACTATTAACAACAATTAACTACCAATGATTACAAACACAAATGCGACATATTTAGACTAATTCCGAACCCTGTTGAACTCTGGCGAAATGCAATTTTCTCAGCGTTCGGCAACGTTCGCAACTCAGTGGGAGGGGGGCTTTAGACACATCTCTGCAACATCAATGGGCATCAGGCTCAGTGCCTCTGGATTGGTAGATGGCATACCGTATTTTCACGACAACCGACATTAAAAGGCGCAGTCTCCGTTACGGGTGCTATTTCTTTATTTAACACACAAATAAGGCGCACCGCACTATTGGGTGCAGGCACTAGGCGCTAGCTAAAAACATATGGTAGCATGCTTTCGCACTAAAACATACGCTAGCATGCATGCCAATGTATGTTTTTATAAAAGGCATTGTAGCAAAACTGAGTTTGGTTGTACTTTATTGAAGTATTTAACAATGTAAACAGTAAGTTTCGTTGTACTTGAAATATTTAACAATGTACTCACGTTACTTTTAATCAATCCTCATCCACAAATCCCTCAAAGTCCTCATCTTCTGTATCTGAACAGAACAGCTAGGCTAGTTCTCCATCAAACACGCCAGGTTCCCTTTCGTCATTGTAGTATTGTCAGAGTCAGTCTCGTTCTTGTGCAGCGCCTCAGAAATGATACCTTCTTTTGCTAAAGCTCTATTAGCGCAAGCAGACACGTTTAGCCCAAGCATGCACAATCCATTCACAAATTGTGCTATAAGCCGCTCTAACAGTTCCATAAAGCAAAAGCAGTGGGCACCAAGATGTCGTATTGTATCTTAACTGATTGAGGACTGGGAGGCATGAGAACCCATCAGACTCGCGTCATCTTTCAGTTGAGTCTTTAAGGGTTCTCATGTCTGCCAGTCCTCAACCAGGGCCGGATTTCCTGTAAATAAGCAATATGTAGGCACTGCTGACTGTCTCTCTGTGTAGAAGCACTCGCACTCGAGACACTCCCACACACACAGTCAAGCGGAGTGCCGAAGTCGCACAACATTACAACATTTACAGATTTTGGAACTTGGTGCACACAAAAGATGCACCTCATTATAAGGCGCGCCGTCAATTTTTGAGAAAATTTAAGACTTTTAAGTGTGACGTATATTCGTGAAAATACGGTAAATATTATCATCATCATCTTCACTATCCATTTTTAAAATCATCCCACTCGTTATGCATGATTGGGGTGGAAGGTATTCTCCAAGTGCGCACTTCACAGATTTCTACTTGCCACAGCCATCTTAATACAGTGTCAACGGCCTGGGAATGTCTGCTTGCAGTTCCTTCTACTTTGAGGACCTTGACCCTGCCACAGCACTCAAGCAAATCAGCACGCCTCTCGTGCACAGCATTTAAAGGAATCAACCGCTTTGATTGGCGCTGAATCAAGTCGACTTTGTTCACGGTCACAATGGCACTAAACATCCTTCTTTAAATGTGGCATGATTCAAGCTCTGTGAATATACCAAACCTTTGTCTAGACTGCGCCTCACGCCAGACTTGCACCGGGCATGAAAATAGAGTCCCTGATGTTTGATCTATTAATCAACCAATACATTTCCAAGGAAGGCCACATTTTTGCTTCTTTGTGACTCTTCCTGTTTCTCTGAATGTCTGTTGTAGCCTGCTGATGACATTCTAAATGCTCAATTACATTGACAAAGTTGATAGCATCCTGTTTTAGGCTCATAATACTGAGGTACTATTGGTCAATTTTTCCCCCGTCTTGGTCTCATTATGTCAAGACATAAACAGCAGATGAAGTGGACCGTTTATTTACCACTTCTAATTAAATCAGGGAATGTATTGGTTGAGCCATAGGTTAAATACCTATTGTGAATTTTGTCATTCAGCTGCTTTATAGAGCAGTTCTAATTCCTGCTAGGCATTTTTTTACACTATAAACAATACAGTTATGTAAGAACTGGCTTCCTGAGGGCAGCCATAACATGGCCCACAGTGAAAACAAGTAATGGGTGAAGGAGTATATTTGGGAAATAATTGGAATCTGTCAGCATTTAAGTTTGATACTTGACCATTTGATCACTTGACTTTTCTTTGCATTTTCAGTTTTCTTAACTCTCTGCTAGAAGAGCCAGAAGTTGTGGTGAGTGGAGCTGGTCAGGGAAAGGTTGGCGGCATTATCCACAGGCTCTTTATGAATGTGCAAGAGGTAAGCATCTCTACATCATTGTTTGCGTGCGTGTGTGTACGTGTGCGCGCGTGTGTGTACGTGTGCGCGCGTGTGTGTACGTGGACTAGAGAAAGTGAGAGAGTTTGGTTGAAATGCGTGCTGAGAGCTCGGCTCTCTGATCAAAACATTTTGCCTTTCTGTTTTTATACTGCTCCTAGGGAGGAGAACTTTTAACATTGTTCCTTCTGAGCTTTTTAGTCGTTTTAGTCGTAGTTTTTTTTAGTCGGCCGTTCAAATCTTAACAGCTACGGACTCAGGCGGACTAGCCCCCCAGTTTTAGGGGCGCAATATGCCTGCTGGGGGGGTGTTTGGGGGCCTGGGGGTGGGTGGCAGGTGTGGGTTGGGTGTGTGGGTGTCGTGGGGGGAGCGGGGGCTGTTGGCCGGTGGGGTGCCTGGTGGGCCTGCCGTGCCCCGTTCTGCTGCGTTGGGCTTCGGGCGCGGACTGTGTTGGGGTGGGGGGCGCTCCTAGCTCCTGGGTTTGCTCTCCGACCGGTGTGGGGTTGTGCCTTGGCGCTGCCGTTGCTCGACGGCTCCCCTCTTTGGTGGAGGTTTTCATGCATGCCAGATCCACCATACAATCATCTGCCGAAATTCAAACACAATCTGCTTCTTCCTCTGGTTGTTGAATCAGTGGAGGTTGATGTCTGTGGATCCCGCACATGCACATACTCACGCACATAAAAAAGAAAAAGAGAAAAAAGACAAACGAGAGAGAGCAATGATGATGACATGTCGAATCGGTAAGATTACCGAATGAACAATACTGAGCTCTCTCAGAAAAAATTAAAAATAAATACAGAAGACAAACAGCACGTTATAATGAACAACCAACTGTTTTTCATTTTTTAGATAATCAACTTTTTTGACAAAAAAAATGATGCTTTAGCAGCACACTATTTTCCTCTCTGAATCTCTCCCCATAGATTTTGGTCTATGCGACGATAAGCGATTTTGGGGAACTTTGGGGAGCACTGCTAGCTAGTGCGGCTAGCTTGCTGCTAGCTGGCAGCCTCCGTTAAACACTGGTAATGTCAGCGCATGTATGTCTTAATGCGCTTAACCCGAGCTTGAACTTGATTTCAGGACGAAGTTGTGTTACTGGCGTATGTCACAAGTGTGGTGCCATCACAAACTCTGAATAGATGAGTCACGTCAGCCCTTATGTTGACTTCCGCTTTACGCTTCCGGTAAAAACTTCAAAATAAAAGCGATAGTTTATCTCACCGCGTTAGCAACATTTACTGTCATGCATGCTGCCCTTCGCTTGACTACAACTTCCTCAGTAAACGGATGACACGTCCCATTTCTGCTGTTCTCCTTCTTTTCTGCTATGCGCTCTTGTTTACAACTGACAGTATACACGTGTCGACACTCAACGTCAACATGTGCCGGGGGAGGGGGGGGACACTAAATGTCAACAGTAAGTTGTGCGCACCGACGTATTTACGTCATCTGCTAGTCGTAACAGGCCTAATGCGATGATGTCACCAACATGCGCTACCACGGTAAGGCGGTAAAGTCAAAATCTCTACCTTCGGCAAAATGTATACCTTATGTTGAAATACCGTTTATATCACCCAGCCCTAACTTGATACCTTTAAAATTGCATTACTGGCTAAATTCCAATATATCAGTTGGTTAGTATGATGGTGATACAGTATCCTGGGGTGTCCAGAATTGGCAACGGTCTCACTTTCAATACCGTCATACACAACATTTGTAGTTGTGTTTTCAAATCAGTAATAGTATAATAATTAATATTACTATAATAGTTTAAAATTAATAGTAAGCTTTTAGTCATGTGACAGTCATTTGACTGCACTTAAGACAAATCGAGACAAAATGGCCAGACGCACAGCTCGGGACTTAAGCGGTCCACTCAGAAAAATGCAACTGCTACAGTTTGGCAGCAAATATCAATAAGGCCTGTATGCAATATCAGCATGAGGGCGTTAACAGTGTGAGATATAATGTACTGCCCAACTGTGGGCTCATCTGAGGAACAATAATCCCCCACTCACTGCTGCGAGAGATGAGTTAGTCCAAAAACGTTTATCAACTACTATTAAGTCCACAGTCGACTCACATGAGACGGTGGCATGCGGTTGAGTTTATCTGTATGGACAATTCAGTGTCTTCATTCAACCTATGACATGTTTGTCACAATGTGGGCATGTGAGGGATTATGGACTCAAACGGAAGCAAACACGGAAATCAGACAGAGGAACAGAGTTACGTGGTGAGTTTAGCAGGAAATCAGGAGCCGACTTGACTAGCTGTGGTGTTGCTGTGGATTGGCTGTGGCTTGGTTGGGACTGTAGCTATGACTTGGCTGGGACTGTGGCTATGGCAATGACCGTGGCTGTGGCTATGACAATGACTGTGGCTGTGGCTGTGGCTATGACTATGTCCGTGGCAGGGGCTATCACTGTGATCTTTTTGTGGTTTTGACTTGGCTATGGCTATGGCTGTGTCTGTGAATTAGCTGTGGCTGAGAAGACGTGGTCGGGAGGACGTGGTTGGCAAGACTTGGCTGACAAGATTTGGCTGAACTAAGACGACTTGGCTGAACTAAGAAAACTTAAAACACAACCTATCACACATAACATCTACAATGCACCCACACCGACTGGACCAACACAACTGACGAAATATACCAACATTAATAACCTAATGAGACACACCTTGGGAAACACAAGTGGCTGAGGGCACTTATTGGTCTCACACACACACACACACACTGAGAGGGGAAGACACACACAGGTGGATGTGGTAAGACATAACGAGACAAGGGGAAAAAACAGGAACACATGACAAAAACACCAACCACAGACAAAAACAACAAAAACGTAAACAAAAAAACAACCCCCACAAAACGAAAACATGACAATGTTTTTGGAATACCAGGAGAAAATCCACGCAGGCAAAGCAAGAACATGCAAACTCCACATAGGAAGGCCAGAGCCAGGATTCGGAACACACGACCTTCAATCGCTGAACTGTGATGCGGGCGTGCTAACAAGTCGTCCGCCGTCACGGTGGCCTTGTTCTCATTCATTTCTGATTAGTCAAATGAAATACTTACTTTTTCATTGATAACAAATATTCGAATATTTCAACAGGGTAAACCCGCCTTGCCACAAAGCCTTTGCAAATGCAGCTTTCACTCTTGAGTCAGCTGTCCCATTCATTTGTCCCATTGCGAAAATGTTTTTTTTAGTCAATGTTTTACAAAAACAATATAAGAAAGCAAATGTATTTCTTTATTTGGATGTTATAGTTTTCTACTCAGAAGTTAAGCCAATGCAAATTTGGGTGTGAAAAAGTACACTTCATTTTAAAATTCCATATCCTTGTCAAATTCTGTCTGCTCATAGATTGCCATCGTGGATAAAGAAACAGGA
>NC_135442.1:23899991-23994991 GCF_051991255.1 Vanacampus margaritifer
CAAAATAATAGCTAATAATTTAGCTAATAATAGTTTCATGCCTGCTGATTTAGTACAAACTACTTAAAAATAAAATGTGAACAGCTTTTAAGATTTTTCAATAAAATTAACCTTAAGTAGCAAATCAAATTTAAAATGGGAGCTTTAAAAGGTGCTACTTGTTAACATGACTCTTTCGGGCCTTGACTCTGAGTCTGACCTTTCATCTTCATGTGTCTTTGGTTTCATCCAAAAGCGCAGAGAGATGCTTCCCTTGGCTGCTTGCTGTATAGCCCCTTTTCTTTTTCCCTTTTCAGCTTCTCCTGTCTAGGCATTATGCTACAATTAGTAAATAAATAGACCAATTGTAACCAAACAGACCAAGGACATGAGAATGAATAAGACTGACTGTTGTTATTACCAGAAGGCAAAATGGTATTTTTCACTGGCAATTAACAATTCCAAACATCCGGACACTTCTGATATTTCCACATTGCAAATCCATGCAAATGCTTCGACCACCAACGACGTATTGGATTGATTTTGCCTGTAACTACTAGCATAATACAAACTAGACACAAACGACAGTTCATCACGTTTTGAATTAAAAATAATCCCCACAAATCAAATTACAATGATCCAAAGTCAAAAAATTTTCAAAGCATGGACCAGAGAGTTTCTTTTCACTGTCATATAGTTGTACCCTGTGGTGGTCATCACGTTATCTATAATGGATTAGCATATAGCGTTAAACTAGCTAATTAGGTGGCCATTCAGCTAATTTATACTCAGCTGTTTGTGCTACTTCACAACAAAACGAGTGTAAGTAGAGAATAGAGGGCAAACAAACTGGACGTATAACACAGTTACCTGGCTAGGGTGGAGCAGCAGCAGCGGAAGAGATGCGTATGCATGCGACCGAGACCGCATGGCTTATTACAGTCTGCGTTCACGTGACAAAGAGAGAGACAGCTAGGTCGGGTGTGTGCTGCACGTATCGTTTTTTTTTTTTTGACCCACACATTTAATCGTGCAGCTCTTCTAAAAGATTGTGTCAATATTGGCCTGTCCTCAGTAAACTGTTTATTTAAAAAAAAAAATTTTTTTTTAAAACTTTCCAAAGGTCGCTTTTTTTGAGAGAGGGCAGAGAGGCAAGGGTGTCAGCACCACTAGGGGTCTACCTGTCGACCAGGTGTACCTGCACAAATAGGAAATTTGTTATGGCGAACACACGAACGAATAGTGGCTAATAGACGGAGAAACGAACTATGGCAAATGGTGCACTAAATGAAAGACAACGGACTAAAAAGAAACAAATGAAAGAGGTACAGGGACTGCGTGGGACTGGGTGCTGAACACAAAAATTATTATTACAAAGCATTCCACATGCATTCAAATAATTGCATTCAGCTTTCAGCATTCACACTCAATTTGTCCAGAAATGGCATGTTTATTTTTAATTGCTATTTTAGTATATTCTATTTTTATTTTACTTTCGCACTAATTTAACTTATCCACTCCCAGCCATTTTCACTGAAGCAACCCTCTTCGGTCCCGGGTGTTTCACTGGAATTTGACTGATTTTGCAAGGCCCACAGAATATTGGGTTCTATTGCTATAAAAACATGGAATCCACCAAGAAAAGATTAGTCTCTTCTTTCATCAGGAAAAAACGTATATTTGTATCTGTTTCCGTTTTTCAGCAATAAAGATCCTGACGTCACGTGATTTTCTCTGAACACGCCCCCCCTCCGGTAGGAAAATATTGGCGCAGCGTTAATAGGCTATAACGGTGTGGATTTGATGACTAGCGTTTATCCGTCAACTTTCCGCCCAGGAACATTGACAGTTACTTTGTTATGGTTTATTAAGAAAACACAAAACACATTACAAGTTTAAAATATAAGTTGAAGCAAAAAAAAAAAAAAACAAGAATAGGGAGAAAGAAAAGAGTTTATATGTTCAAAAAGGGTAGGAGGAAGTTAAAAACTTATCTAGTCCTACCCCTTATTCGTTTTATGTTGATAAAATTATAAGGTTAATGTATTTCAACAAAAGGAAATGTATAAACCTAGTCATATATATGAGTGCACTTTAACATACGCACATTTGCCAGCGACATATGCACATGAAATTCATAGGCATATACCATAATACATTTATAAATCATATCCTCATACTTGCATATACAATTTTCATTACACTCATGCCGATACCGATTGTCACCGATTCTGTTCATAACTTTTATGGACAGAATTTCTAGGCGCAGCCGAAGCGTTGAGGGGGTCCGGTTTGGTGGCCTCAGTATTGCATCTCTGCTTTATGCAGATGATGTTTTGCTGTTTGCTTCATTAAGCCGCGATCTCCAACTCTCACTGGAGCGGTTCGCAGCCGAGTGTGAAGCGGTTGGGATGAGGTTCAGCACCTTCAAATCCGAGACCATGGTCCTCAGTTGGAAAAGGGTGGCGTGGTCTCTCCGTGTCGGGGATGAGGTCCTGCTCCAAGAGGAGGAGTTCAAGTATCTTGGAGTCTTGTTCACGAGTGAGGGCAGGATGGAGCAGGAGATCGACAGCCGGGTCGGTGCAGTGTCTGCAGTGATGCGGACTCTGTATTGGTCTGTTGTGGTGAAGAAGGAGCTGAGCCAAAAGGTGAAGCTCTTGATTTACCAGTCGATCTACGTTCCCATCCGCACCTATGGTCACGAGCTGTGGGTCGTGACCGAAAGAATAAGATTCCGGATACAAGCGGCCAAAATGAGTTTCCTCCGCAGGGCGTCAGGGCTCTCCCCCCTTAGAGATAGGGTGAGAAGCTCGGTCATCCGGGAGGGACTCAGGGTTGAGCCGCAACTCCGCGTTGAGAGGAGCCAGTTGAGGTGGCTCGGGTAACTGGTTCGGATGCCTCCTGGAAGCCTCCCTGGAGAGGTGTTTCGGGCATGTCCCACCGGCGGGAGACCCTGGGGACGACCCAGGACATGCTGGAGAGACAATGTCTCCCTGCTGGCCTGGGAACGCCTTGGGATCCCATCAGAGGAGCTAGTCAAAGTGGCTGGGGAGAGGGAAGTCTGGGCTTCCCTCCTAAAGCTGCTGCCCCCGCAACCCGACCCTGGATAAGCGGTAGCAAATGGATTGATGGATGGATCATACCGATACATCCAAAGAAATTACAGCATATGTACAATTTTAACAGCTCATATCTGTTGTAAGTAAAGAAAATTATAAAAAAAACTTTGCTTTTAAACATTTTTTTAATTCAGCAAGTGACTGGCATCTTTTCAGGTCAGTTCCTAACTCATTCCACAAATTATCATATTTTACAAAAACACATCTTTGCTTAATATTTGTTCTTGTTTTATTTTTTTTGTAGATACTTGTACCTATTATATTATAAGGACTCTCTCTAATTTCAAACAGCTTCTGAGTACTCTAGCAGAGTAGATTGTCGTGTACTTTATACATTATTTGTGCTATTTTAAATTCAACTAAGTTGTAAAATTTCATTGTATTTGATTTAATAAATAGAGAATGAGCTGGTTCTGTATATTTTGATCGATAAATAATTTTTTATGGCTCTTTTTTTTTTGTTTTATATGCGTTTCCCCAGATTTCCACACAATTGGTCAGATATGGTAATAATGTGTATAATGATTTCTTATTCAGGACATCCTTAATTTTAGAGAGTATCCCTATAATTTTTGACATTTTCCTTTTGACATTATGTGTGACTTCCAACAATTTTTCATCAATAACTACTCCAATAAAATTATTTTCATACACTCTTTCTATTTCAATTGAATTTACAGGGCCTTGTGTTCTTAGTCTTGTTTCTGATGTGTAAGTTACTGTTGGTTTTATTTTATTTTTTATCAAAATAGTCTTGGATGATTGGAAAGACCGGAAGATGATCACTTATTTCAATAATAAGAAGTCCACTTTCTATTTTATGGTCAATTTTATTTATGAATATGTTATCTATTAGTGCAGCTGTATCAATTGTTATTCTGCTAGGTTTCATAATTACAGGGAATAAATTATTACTAAACATTGTATTTATAAAATCAGTTGTTTTCTGATGCCTATTCGGATTTAACAAATAAATGTTAAAATCACCACACATTATTTGTGTGTTCTTTTGTAATCATTTGTGTAACTGAGAATATCTGTTAGTTTTTCATTAAATATGTCAAGACATGATCATGGTGTCCTATACATACAACTTATAATGACATTTGGTGCATTTTTAATATGTACTTCAATGGTTAAACATAACATTATGTTATTAATGGTGGTAGACAAATGTTCACTTTTACTGCTTCTTAGAGCTTTGTCTACATATATTGCGACACCCCCTCCCCTTCTATTTTCCTTATTTGTTGCAAACAATTCATATCCTTCCAGTCCCATGTCACTCATTTTTTCATTATCAAGCCATGTTTCTGATATGGCAATTATTTTTGAATTAATTTAATTTATTCAGGTATTTTTAGATTTTTTTTTTTTAATTTCTGTAGAGACTTCTACAATTGAAATGTATAATTGAAAGTGCATTTTCCATTTTTAGATTTTTGTTGAATTGATCTTCCATATAATACAGAGGTGGGCATCGAGGGCCGCAGTCCTGCAGGTTTTGCATGTTGCCCTTCTTCAACACAGCTGATATATGATCAGCTCATCAGCACGCTCTGCATAAGCCTGATAATGATCCTGTTGATTGGAATCAGCTTGTGTTGGAAGTGAGAAACCTCCAAAACCTGCAGGACTCCAGCCCTCGAGGACCGAGATTGCCCACCTCTGATATAATAGTTGCAAGTGAAACTGTAGAAATCATTTTTGTAGAAGCGATTGGGTCCAAATTATTCTCAAGGTCGAATGTTTTGTAGTCAGTGTATTCAAATGTTTTCTAGTCCATATTATTTGTGTTCATCATGTTAATTTCTCCTTGTGTTACTGTGCTGCTGTTGATATGTATTTGTGGTGTATTTTTGTCATCATCTACAGTGAGTTTATTGTATTGAATGCTCTGAAGATTGTATATTTCTCATACTTTTGTGGTTTATTTGCCTTTACTGACTTTTGGTGTACTGATGCGAGCACGAGTAATCAACTTGTCATGTCGTAAGTATGCAATTTCTCCTTTCTCTCTTGCAGCTCTCAGTTCAGGCCTCAGTTCTTTTCTTTTCCTTTTAACAGCATTCGTATGGTCCTCGTTCATTAATTTTTTTGTTCCCTTAAGATTTTTAGCTTTTTGTAAAATAACTGATTTGTCCTGAAATCTTTTCAGCTTCACTACCACCGGCCTTGGTCTTCCTTGTCTGTCCTCGCAAAATTATCCTGTGCGATGGGCCCTTTCTATCTCAACTGTTTGCTGAATTTTTAGGTTTTTAGTTGTCACTTTCATAACCTTTCCCTCCGTCTCAGTCCATGACTCTTTTGGTGAGTCTGGAATTTCATCGAAGATTAAATTGTTTCTCTTGGACTGTCCTTCCAAATAATCAATTTTGTCAGTGACAACCAGCATACTATCACATACTTTGAAAACATCCGACTGTATAACTTTGTTGTGCTCCATCTGTTTATCCTTGTCCATTTTTAAATCGTCCACTTATTTTTGAGTGTATAGTAAGCTTATTTTTACCTCCTGTATCTCCCTTAAGAGTGCATCTATTCTGTTGTTTGTTGAATCCACAATTATCGATACGAAACTTTTAAAATTGTCCTGTTGTTGTTGTAGTAATGCTATGAACATGTCCTTTGCTGCTGCATTA
Source organism: Vanacampus margaritifer (assembly GCF_051991255.1). Lineage (NCBI taxonomy): Eukaryota > Metazoa > Chordata > Actinopteri > Syngnathiformes > Syngnathidae > Vanacampus > Vanacampus margaritifer. The sequence continues at coordinate 23,905,732 of NC_135442.1, forward strand.
GTTCATTTACTTGAGTCATGGAGACAAACTCCTTGCCTGATTTCTGATCCGCCTTTCGTGGCGGCATCTTGAAAGCCTACCTTTCACAACTGGGGGCCCAGTTGTTTGTCGCTGAGTCCCGCAATGACAACGGAGTGCAAACAGGCAGCAGCGATAGAGCCAGCAAGCAGGCCCGACAGGCGGCAATGACAAAGTCAGCAAGCATGCCCGGCCAGCGGCGGTGGTGGAGCCAGCGAACAGGCCCGGCAGGCGGCGGTGATGAGGCCAGCAGGCAAGCCCGGCGAGCGACGGTGATGAATCCAGCAGGCAGGGCCGGCGAGCGTTGGCGATTAATCCGGCAATCTGAACCATTACATTTTATATGAAATAAAATGTGTAGGTTTATCAATTTAACGCATTGTTCTTTTTTCTTTTTTTTTTCATTTGTGTAGTCTAAACTTAATTAAAAAGAGTTTTTGGTCAATTCACGTAGGTGCAAAAGTAAGTGAACCCTGAGCTGCATTGCTTAAAACAAGCAGTTATAGGATCAGGTAGGACAAATTGGTAGCTAAACTAACCACTGATTTGTACCAATGAAATCAGAGGTTTAGCAAAGAAATTGTGCAACACTGACAGAAACAGACAAAACCACGTCACTTTAGTCTTACCCATGTGAACCCATACAAGTCAGTCATGCTGAGAGGAAGAGCAATCTCAGGGGACCTCAGGAAGTGGGTAGTGACAGCACATCTGTCTGGGAAAAGCTATAAAGTCATCTAAAAAAATTGAGCTTCCTCATTCCACTGTGAAGCAGATCATCTGCAACTAGAGAACACTGAAAATTACTACAATCCTGCCTAGAAGTGGACGACCTTCTAAAATATCAGAAAGAACCACAAAAAAGATGATAATTTAGGTAAAAAGCCAACTCGAACATCACATCAAGGGATTTACAGACCTCTTCTGCTGCATCTGGGACACTTGTGCATGCTTCAACAATCAGAAGAAAAGTGAATCGACAAGGCTTTCATGGAAAGGCTTTTCAAAGCTGCCCTTCTCAACTTTGCCAGAGAGTAAGTGGACAACACTGAAACTTTTTGGAAGTCCCTTCTGTGGACAGGTGAGTCCAAAATTCAACTGTTTGGTCACAACTAAAACAGTCATGTTTGGTAAAAACTTAGTCAACACTGCATACCGGCAAAAAAAACCTTCACCCTAGAGTGAAGCATGGCGGTGAGAATGTTAAATTCTGGGCTGGCTTTTCATCCTCAGGACCTGGACAATTCCACATAATCCAAAGAATCATGAATTCAGAAGAATATTGTGAAATCCTGGAACATAACCTGAACCCATCCTTTGTGAAGTTTCAGCCTGGTAGAAGATGTGCCCAGTCAAAATCCTGACTTAAATTCTTTCAAAATACTGTGGCGGGACCTGAAGCGGGCAGTTTATGCTAGACGCCCATCCAACCTCTCTCAACTGGATGCATTTTGCAAGAAAGAGTGTCAAAAGTAGATGTGAAAGACTGATAAATCACAAAAAAAAAGTGTTAGATGAAGTTCTCATCGGAAAAAGTGCAATGTCTGATTAAGTGAGAGGTTCACATACTTTTGCACCCATGAAATCTTAGTTTTTCTTAAATCAACAACTTTTGTTCAAGAATGAATGACAATATTATCATTCTTTTTGTTCAAGTCCATTTTAAATGTCAGCATTGTAGATTTGGGTATGACTAAACATTTAATAAGGTTATTTTAATATTTTATACCAAAAATCTGACCATGCCTGCAGGGTTCACAAACTTTTGAGCAGCACTGTACATGCGCGAGGTGGACATGTTGGATTGCCGATGAAGTGTCAGGAGTTTTTTTTTTTTCCAATTTAGGGACGCTGATAACTATGGAATTACCCCCTCTGTTGCCTGTGAGTGCTTTCAAATCTGATCATTCAAAGGCTTTACAAGTTTATACAATCCAGATTTTTCCCCCCTTTATGTGTGGTCAAAATTTCATCCAAGTTAGCAGTTTGACGCAAGTCTTTCAGTGTTATTTACGTACGTTAGCAACTTAGCAGCTGTTAGTTAGGGATGTAACGATAACGGCAACATCGCAATGTCAATATATTAAAACTGCCACAATATCGTCATCATGTCACGGTATTAAAAGTAGCACATCTGTTTAAAAAGTCACGTTGATTTCTATTTGTGCTGTTCTAGCACCCTCTGGTGGCTAGTTTTTCTTTTTTACTGCAGTTTAATTTTCACAAGGCATGTTTTGGCCCTTCTATGTTTAAAATCCACGCTAATGGTTCGATGCAGGGGAACGTAATATGCTTATGAACCGAGTCAATATGTGGAGGAACTCAACGTGTGCCTGCATTAGCAAGTGCCTCAATATCAATTGTTATTAGACGTTGTAGGTTGTTTATATGCATTGCTATGATGTACAAGAGGACAATATTTTGCTTCTTTATTTGTGTAAGCTCTTTTTTATATCGCCAACCTCCTCACAATATCGTGATAATTATAGTATTATAACCTTCATATATTGATAATATCGTATCGAGATGTTTGGATATTGTTGCATCCCTACTACTAATTAGGCTGGAGAGGAGGGCGAAAACTAGCGTGCATCCGTCAATTTTCCGCCCAAGAACATTGACAGTCACTTTGATGAAAAGGACATGATATACATGCACGAGGTGGACATGTTGGATTGCTGATGAAGTGTCAGTAGGGTTTTTTTCTTTTTTCAACTTTGCGGCGCTCAGGTGCTGCTACCGCCTCTGTTACGGGTGAGTGCTTTCAAATCTGATCATACAAAGGCTTTACAAGTTTGTACAATTCGGATTTATTTCCCCTTTATGTGTGGTCAAAATGCCATCGAAGTTAGCAGTTTCACTCAAGTCTTGGCAATGTTATTTATGTACGTTACCAACTTAGCAGCCGGTAAATCGGCCGCGTCCGCCGTCATTTATACCGTAAAAAGTCTTCTTTATGGTGTTGGTCAGTTATTAAATTCAACTGTGTAATATCTATTAAAGCGTAGCAGCACAAATGAATGAAACTGATTATTTCCCCCACATCATACAAGGAAGAGCAACAGCGACCGCATCCTGTAGAGAAAATTCTCATTACTTTTGTTTCATCTTACCTGTTGTGTGTTATCAACTTCTCCAAATCCTTCAGCCACCTCCTATTGTGCAGTTGTATGTGATGCAATCCGGCTGTTTGATGAGATCCCTTGTTTATTTTACTCGATGTGGACAGCATCTTCATAATCAACAACAGGAAGGCTGTTGATATCATTCTGTAATGGACCAGGAGCACAGTCTAGATACAGGAAACATCAATAAATACTATGCAGCAAAAATTGGAGAGCTAAAATTGCTGAGTTAAATTTGTAGGCGTTCATTTTAACTCCCATAGTGTAATTTTAATGTTTTCAGAGTTAAATGGTGTGTAAAGAAGGGTTTTTTGTGGGTTTTTTGTTCACCCCCACCCCCTTACAATTACAAGAGGGATCCCACAGCAGTGCTGCTCAGGGCCTAATAAGTAATTTAACTTGACTCTAATGATGTTTGTCCAGTTCAGTCAACCGAGAACATTTAATAAACAGACAATCAAGGAAGACAAGAGACTTAGATTATTGTTTTGCTCTCGAGGAGAACGGACAGAAATGTGCACAGTTACGATCTCCTACCACTCTGTAGCACGTTCTGTCAAGCCTTCTCTTTTTATTTCTTTTAGGGCGGTCCCTGGTTACTGCTCTAAAGGTTGGGGGAAAACACAGCAGCAACCATCACGGATATGAGTCATTGTGCAGATGATAATACAGACGTGTCTGTCTTCGGCGCTGAAGGTTTCAACAGTCAAAGTTCAACTGTTCATCCGCAAAGTGTTTCAGCCACTATCTTGTGATAAGGGCACAGTTCCTGTTTTGCAACTGCAGGAGCATGAGCCATGCTCTTTCTCATGGGGCTCTGCTCTCTTCACAGATAACTTTACAGTACTATAAGAGTAAATATGGGATAACTTATGTAAATTTTTCTAACAATGTTGTTTTCCTGCAGGCTCCCTGCAATCAAGAGAAGACTGGTGAAGGTAAGAAGTATCACATGTACAAGTACAAGTACAAGTACATGCATGCACACATGCATGCCCATGAACATTCATACATACATGTGGCTGTCTGTCTGTGACGTGTGGTTGCTTTCATTGACAGTTCGAAAACAATGTATGGACTTCAATCAATCAATCAACCTATTTATAAATGCATTTTAATTGGTGTAAATTATACTCGGATTTCTGCAACTTGTAAGCTGCTTGTGTCCCTATCACCCGCAAATAGCAGGGGCGCACTGTATAGAAATATATACTGTGGTGATATTAATTTTTTTGTTTTGTCATCATGAACATATTTAATCCAAAAGTAATGAAGTTACAGTACTTTAATATTATGGTACTTGGATTATGTTACTTGCTAAAAATTTTAGCAGTTAACTTGTAACTATAACGGAATATATTTTAAAAGTAATCCTCTCAACCCTGTATTGCACAATGGAGTCAAATAATGATGTGGGATTTGGGTACAAATCTGCCTGATCTGCTCTCTCGCAATTCTCCGCGGTAGCTCTCGCGATTATTCACAGGCAGCAAAAATCCTGTCTAGTGTTACAAAAAGTGCAAAACTGACAGACATACGTCACGGGGAGGATGCGGATCAATAATGGAACAACAGATGGAGAGACCTAAGAGCTACTCTCAGGATGAAACGGGACCCACAGCTTGCTTTCTTCTTGCTAGAAAGGTAAAACCTCGTCACGAAAATGCAATAGGGTCTATTTATGATGAACAATGCCGAATAACACTACCGTACACTAACTAGTCTTGGCATTTTGCCTGGTGAATGCCTGAGGGCTGAAATGTTGCATGCTGTAAACCAATGTAAGTGGCCAGCAAAGCCGACTTGTTTGGTAACAAAATAACTTGCAGATTGATATGTTTCTTACCTCGAACTATAGACATTATTAAGCCTCTGATAAAGGTGTTGCGCTCCATGCTGACGTTTGTTCAATTAACGTGTAGGTTTGCTCGTATGGGCGCGTGCACATCGCTGGTTCCATTCCGCTTTTCGCCAGAGGGGTCAACAAATCTGCACAAACTCAGAAACTTACATCATGCCCCTTTAAACTGTTGTCTTAAGATAGCAATACTGTAATGTGTTATAGATTAGATATGGGCGTGTGATTAAATAAATGTTCTTCTCCCCACTCCCTTTCAAGCAAAATCCTATTTTTTCCTTTTCTTAATTTTTTTTCCTGTCACATATATTGTTCATGGTATAAAAGTACAGTATGAATTGTTTCTTGTGTTCAACTGTAAGTTGTTGCCTGAAATAAATTAAATGAAATTAAATTCTAATTTTGTGAAACATCATACTTTTAATGTTTTATCTTTCTGCCATAATCATCAAAATTGAAACAAATTAATTAATTTGCTCCCAAAAACGTATTTATACGTTTGTTGTTTTGTTTTTTGTTTTATGCTAGAGCATACAGAAGGCATTGATGTGGCCTCTGAACTAAAGAGAATGCTTGAAGCAATAGTAGTTATTACAAAAACGGCCAGCAGGTGGCAGCAGAGTATAAGAAATCAACCAGGGCCATGTTGCAAAAAGCTATTTTCCCCACTGTTTCAAACAGATTTGTGAATAATGGTGAAACTTACCGTATTTTCACGATCATAAGGCCGTATCATAAGCCGTGTGACAGACTTCCAGACACATAAGGCGCACCGCACTATTGGATGCAGGCACGGTTAAACATACGCGAGCTGGGGGGTTAGATCACCAAATGATTCCCGAGCGCAGCCCCTGCTGCTCACCGCTCCCTCAGGGAATGGGTCAAATGCGGAGAACGAATTTCACCCCACTTAATTGGGTGTGACAATCAATGGTATTTTAACTTTAATATGGTAGCATGCTATTATGCTAAATAATATGCTAGTGCTAGTGCATGTTTTTAAAAAGGCAGCGAGCGGAACAAAACTGAGTTCGGTTGAAGTAACAATATAAACAGTGAGTTCAGTTGTACTTGACGTATATAACAAGGGAAGAGTTGGGTAGGGAGGGAGAGGGTGAGGAGGGGCTGGAGAACTCGCTACTAAGTTGACTCTTCTGTGCTCTCATGTCTGTCCTCAGTCAGGTCCAGCTTTCTTGTATATGAGCAATATGTTACGGCAGGTCCTCCCACACAGTCGGTATTAGGCGCACTGTTAATTTTTTAGAAAATGTAAGACTTTAAAGTGCGCCTTATAGTTGTGAAAATACGGTAGCTGTATTCTAATTGCTGCAAAACAGAAACAGATAGAAATATACTTTTTTCGAATGAAAGAAGAGACTGACTAATCTTTCTTTTAGTCGGTTCCATGTTTTTATAACAATATTCTGTGGGCCTTGCAAAATTTGTCAAAATCCAGTAAAACACCCGGGAGTAAAGGGGGTTGCGTCATTGAAAATGGCTGGGAGTGAATGAGTTAAGACTTGACATATTTCACTTTGTGTGTTTTGAGGGCGGCACGGTGGCTGACTGGTTAGCACGTCCACCTCCCAGTGCAGAGGACGTGAGATCGAGTCCGGGCTTCGGCCTTCCTGTGTGGAGTTTGCATGTTCTTTCCGTGCTTGCTTGGGTTTTCTATGGGTACTCCGGTTTCCTCCCACATTCCAAAGACATGCATGGCAGGTTAATTGAACACTCCAAATTGTCCATAAGTGTAATTTTGAGTGTGGATCGTTGTTCGTCTCTGTGTGCCCTGCGATTAGCTGGCAACCAGTTCAGGCTGTACCCTGCCTACTGCCCGAAGCCAGCTGGGATAGGGTCCAGCGACCCACGCGACTCTTGTGAGGATAAGCGGTTAAGAAAACGGACGGATGTGTTTTAAGCTAATGCAACATGCAAGTTTAACTTTTTGAAATAAAATATTCAAATTAGAATTTTTTTCTACTCATTCTAATTTTCTCACCAGCACCAGTACCCTCCATATATCTCCAATTGTGTTCCCCTTAGGACAAGTTGTTTCCCCAGGCAATTGACTACATGCAGAAAGCCTTCGTTGTGAGACGCAGGGTCGGCCCGATTCTTCTTAACAGGTAATTAAACACTCTAAAATTGTCCCTTTGTGTGATTGTGAATGGTTGTTTATCTATGTGTGCCCTACGATTGGCTGGCAACCTAAAGTTGTCTCATTGGGTTCCGAGAGATGATACTGATGATCCCCCCTCCCAAATGTGACTTGGGCAAATGGAGACTGCCTTGCATCCCCAGTCGTGCATCTATTGCCACTCTTCCACTTGCCTCAAACAGCATCACACCACTCCACTCCGTTTAGCCCAGGGCTGCACTAATCATGCATGAAACAGGCATGAAAATCCCTCACCTTTCGGTAAAGTTTGCTGTTTTGAAACCCAAATAGGTCACCTACGTGAATCGTGCAGATCCGATCAGAAAATATTTTGGGGATTTGTCGGGTCGTGTTGTCTGTGGAACAAGCTCATTCTGCGACCAATGAACCATTTTAAACACAGTTAATTTTTGTTCAAGGGTGCCAGTTTTTTTTCCCTCTTCCTATGGGCTCACCACCGGTGGGAGGGGCCAAAGGGCAGCCAAGGGTGGGGACCTTGGCGGACCGATCCCTGGCTACATAAGCATTTCTGCTTTACTCGGAACCTCTCTGATGGCAGGCAGGGTCCAAGTGAGGAAGTGTGAACCTCGGATCCAGAGCAGTGCACTTGTGAAGAAAGTTATGCAGTTCTGGGTCCAAATTGTCTGTTTTTCAGATTTTCACTAATGGCTTGGCATAGATTTCAAGATCATTGTTTGAAGTGGTAGGATCATCGAAACTTATGGTGTAGTTTTGGTGCTCATTATTGTAGTGACTGTTTTCAGGGGCTTCAGAATCTCAATCCCACTCTCCGCAACACTAACCTCCTGGTCAGTAAAATTGGCAATCTCCATGTTCTTTAGGGCCCGTAGCGTAGTAAACAGCCAATTGCTGTTCAAGATACCTCTCAATTATCTCATAGCTGGAATTCCAGCATGTGGCTACATCAATGATGAGATGGTGTTTTGGCAAGTGAAGAATCTCCTGTTTCTGCTCCCCAAATATGTGCAGCCATTGTACTGTGATGGAAAAATAAAACAGCTCTTCATATGTTCCCAAAGAGTCGGGATACCTGCTCTCTGTGATGCTAAGTTTAAGGTAAGAGCAAAACATCCAATTTGTGGACCAAGTTATGCTTCCCTGACAGGTTTAATAATATTTCTTGCATTGTCTGTGGTTGCTGCAATGATTCTGGGCTTTTCGAGTTTAAACTCTGCTACTGCCTCTTTTAGCTTCTGAGCCTGGTGGGTGCTCGTGTGCTGATTATACCCAGGGCATGTTAATAGAACGGGACTTAATATTTCCCACTCAGTGTTGATGAAGTGTGCAGTCACTGTGAGATAGCTTTCCCCGGGGCACAGGAAGTCCATCCATCTGTTGTTAGTGCAACAGTGGGCACAGCGGACAACTCCTGCTCAACAACTGCTCGTGTGCACCCGTGCAGTGCAGGAACCACCGAGAGGCTTATGTGTGCACGGGATGGGACACTGAAACGAGGCTCCAGCACTTTTAATAAATACTTGAAGCCCGGGTCCTCTACTACTGCATATGGGCACATAGCTGTTGAAATATATATGCCAATAGCTTCTGTAATATCTTTGGCCCTGTCTGTTTTCAAATCGAGAGGCTTCTTAAAAACATTGGAGATAAGTTTGTTGGACTGTTTTCTTTTGCCTGGCTTCGGTGACCGAAACATCTGGGTTATGCCGTCTAAGATGCGCTAGCATGTTCAATGTGTTTCCATGCACAATTACCTAACAACGCCGACACACTGTCCTCGTCCAATCCACTACTTGCATGCCGTCACCGTTATAGTCCACAGGGAAGCCACAGTTTTCCCACACCGCTGATTTAAATGACGCGGGTGGGTCTTCTATCTCCTGTCTGAACTCGCCATGACGCCAACTTTTTTGCTGAGTTGCGGTAACACACCAGGTGTCAGTTGGTGCACAACCACCACCTGGTTTGGATTGCAGGTACTGCAATGAACTCACGTATTCGTCATTCGGTTCGGCGCAAATACATAAACTGTTACACTCAGCTGCCATGTTTTTTTAAACTGTAATTACTTTTACATATACTACTCACAAAATGTTAGGGATATTCGGCTCGTGGGTGAAATTTCAGGACGAGCCTAAAATGCATTCATACCTTTACAGGTGAACTTAATGTGACCTTTTTGTGAGTAGTGTATGCGTTGGGTGTCCTAGGGTTTCAGAGGGTGCAGGTGGGTAAGGACTGTTGTTTGTGTCATTTACCATTTTTTTTGTGAAACACTTTGTGTTGCTTTTTGAGCATATCAAATATAAATAAAGATTTGACTATATTGTAAAATATATATGTACGAATGTAATTAAGTCTTTTCTACTACAGACGATGTGCAACCAACCAGTATTTGAAGAAGAGGGATGACCCCCATCGCTACTGCCAGAATGCCTGTGCAGACATCACCTATTGTGGCCCAGTCATTGTACCCCAACACCACTTGCAGGTCAGCAGCATTATTATTTAAACATTTTGAGTAGCACATGCGCAATATACAGACAGTTCCATTGAGATTCTGGCTGCAAGGGAGCAGACATTACAACTTCTAACATGATTTCCATTTATTTGGCAAAGAAATGTATCTTTAACTAATGTGGTGGCACTACCGTTACCAGGTATTGTATCGGTGCCAATACCAGTCTCATTTTAACCGATTAAGGCCGGGAGAGGAACACCAAGAGTCTAGGACTGAGAGTAGGGACTTTGAATGTTGGAACTATGATAGGAAAAGGTAGAGAGCTGGTAGACATGATCCAGAGGAGGAAGGTGGACAAGAGGTGCGTTAAAGCAGCATGCAGGCCGAGAAGACGTTCTCACAGCTGATAAAACAGTTTAGTGCAGCCTGTCAATTCTCAGCGCGGTCACACCTTGCGTGTGAGCGTGCTCAGGTTGGGACACCGAGAAGGAACGAAAAGTTTTGTAGTTGGTTTGGTTTGGCTTAGCGTGATGCTAAGGAGATTGAGGACAAGCGTAGTCCTTTTTGTTGTTTTGTCGAGAGACGGTATATTAGTCATTTGTTTGCTATGCATTGTTGGGTAAAAGGAATCTCGGCCGCAATCTTTGAGTTAACGGTGTTTAAAGTAACAGACTAAACAGTTAAAGTTCTTATTTTAACTAAGAAGCTAGTAGAAGCAGTAGCTAAACAGATTTCTTACCAATCGCTATAGTCGTTTGAGGAGTCCGCTGAGGTCCGCTTGAGTCACTGCACACTTCCTAGGTTGTTTATTTATGCACATGGTCTCAAGCGTGAGTACGCAAATGCGAATGAATGAAGCACAACTTTAATTGGTTATTCAATGGCATTGACGGCGGTTAGATTTAGCACTAGCAATTTTAGATATGTTATTAACGTGGTCATGCACAACAGCAGCACAAATTTATTAGCCATTAGGCGCCAGGGTGTCTGAAACTACTGCTTGGAGTTGGACCGTTTGGTTACTGCATCATTTGGTAAGGCAAATGCACCCATAGGTGCCTGATGGGTGGGAGCTATGAGCTCCATGTCATCTGGTGGATGAGCAACAGAAAGCATCGCAGGTGTATCTTGCACCTGCTGATGATGGTCAACAGATATGGGCGAGGTTCGTCCCTCTACTGTAGCCAAGTGAGGTCGTGGAAGTTGTACCTGATTGGCCGGTCCAGTCCTGTTGTGATGGCCTCCATTTGACAGATATGTGGCGTGTCGTGGGCGTATGATGATCTGACCCCCCTTTTGGCTACGGGGAGCAACGAACGGTAGACGTGTGCGGTCCGCGGAGGCGCAATAAGAAAGTCCATGACAGGAAGGAAAAGGTGACAACCAAAAGCGAATGTCTAGGCATTAACAGGTGAACCGTTGCTAGGTCGGAATAGAAAGGTACGCGGCGATGGTGAGCCACCACATGAGCAAAAGCATGAGAGGATAAATGGACTGCAAGTTCATTGAAGTCGCGTAAGTGTTGCCGAGCACAAAGGCTGACGTGGTCCAAAAGAAGAACTGCACGTGTGACAGCGTGGGGAAAGAAAGGCAGGCTGTTTTGCAAGGGCGGGCTGATAGGTGGGGAAAAAATTGCTCAAAAATAAGCACAACGCGCCAAAAAGATTGCAAAGAACAACCACCACCTGTGTTGGTGGGGTTGTTAGATGACATTTTCAAGTGCAATTTCAAGTTCAGAGTCTGCGGTGAAGCTGAATGGTTTGCTTCAGAAGTGAGGCGACCTCAATTTGTGTCATGTGTAGCTCAGAGTTACATTCCATAAGGTGGCAGAGTTGCACACCCTGAGTGGACTGGTCAACTTGGTAGAGGGGAGAGCCGGTGTTGTAAAGGTGACTTCTTGTGGGCACATTGGGGACAACAGGTGTGGCGTCCCCTTGAGTCAGGTGGGTGTCCTGATGTGGGTTTTGTACCTTCAGGACAAGTTCACAAGAAGGCTCTGTTAGACTTGCCGCGTAACAATTTGCAGTTGTTTTGGTCAGTGGAGCTGCAGGCATAGGTTGCTGCACCTATGACCAAATTTTGCGTCGGTCGTAATCTATCAGGGGCTTGAAACGGACCAGCAGATCCTGACCAAGGAGGAGAGGGACTGATTCCACAAAAGACACGTACACAGGGTGGACCAGTTTGTGTGGTATAATCGTCCAGAGTAACGTTACCATGGAGTCTAGATGGGTGTTTGTCAATGCAAATGCACTCATGTCCAATGAGCAGTGGTTGAGGCGGCCACTGTTCTGTAGCATGGCTTGAAGTTGGTTGAAGAGTGTGTAGGACATTATGCTATCAGCACTGCAATCAACCAAGGCGTCATAGCCTAATGTTCGTTTAAGTGTGGTCCTCAAATACAATTTACGCGATGCACCTTTAATCTTGAGGTTACCTAAAAGTTGTTTGAATGGGTGATTTGACTGGGTAACAGGTGCATTGGCGGAAGACAAGGAATTTGCTGTGGCCAGCTTGACTGCAAGAGCTGGTGTCTGATTGACGGCTGTCGGCTGACTGTCATTGGACAACTTGCGGAGCCCACAGATTTTGCTGTCAATTGAGGAGTTACCTAACTTGAATGGGGGCTCCTGAGGACTGTTTGTGCGAGGAGGTTTCCTTTTGCAAGGTTTTGTTTTTGCAAAGGGTTTCTCCCGTTCACAGCTGCGGCTGGAGCTATGACACGTCCGTGCAGGCCGATTAGAACCATTTTGAGGCTGGAACGGCGTGGTTGTCGTCGCTTTGTAGTGAGTCGGCTGACTGTCGTTGGACTTTCCCAGAATCACCTGCAACATGGTCAACAGAGGGTTTCACTGATTTAGCAGCGCTTTTGCGTAAAAACACATAGGCCTTTGACGCAACTTCGCGTAGCTCTAGGCGGAGGTTGTTCACAAAGAGGGTTTGTACCTCTTCTTCCATGTGGGGTTCATCACAATTTTTTAAGTAAGCTTTGCACGTTTAAATGTCTTAAGCAAGTTTAAAACCGTAGCAATTTGTAAGCAAAGTTGTTAGCAAGACACTCTAACTAAACTTTGTCAATGAATGTCAACCGTAAATTGATACCGTAAATTGAGCGCGAGTGCGTCAATCTGTCAAAACACGTTAAATTCACTTCATACAGATGATAGCTAGTGGTTATAATTTAAATGAATCAAGGACCAAAAACGGCGGAAAGGTTTTAATTTTCACGGTTTCATTCCCAATGTATTCTGTAGTAAACTCACGTCGAGAGGCAGGGGAAAATACTACAAGAATGTTAATTCATTAAACACATCAGAATTAATGACGGTTCAAAAGCGCAAAACGTATACAAATATTCACTCTAAAATCAGAGCGTTAACACACGGTGACACAGGAGCGGAAAAATATTATGTAATGTTTAAAAGTGTTGTAAAAGACGCGGAAATGCTTTTTCAAAATGTCTTGAATCTAATGAAAATCACAGATTAACCCCTGGGCATTATTTTATTATGAAATGGCTTGGTCAGAACCAACAAAAAGGCAAAAAATTGTCAAATAACGCCCAGGGGTTAAGATGATACAGTAGTAATTTAATCCCTTGATTAGTTTAAAATCCCGTTAACTTGATTATTTAAATTATAAAGTGCTTTGAATGCGACGTTGGTGTCTGTTCTCACACGTGAGTTGATTTCGCTGTGCGTTGGCAACTTTTGGCACTGTAGCAATGTAAATATTAAGCAAACAGTAGACTTCTGAATTAGGTAGACAGTGAGCTCTCAGTGGGGGTCGCTTGCTGAGATGTGGTCCTCTCTGAGGCCACACGTCAAATGAGGAGCGCTCGGGGGTTTGGCTTTTCGGGCCCGCCCCTCAACTTTGTTCATTGGTCGACTGGTTTCAGGGGTGTTACCCTGAATTCCAGTTGAGTTAAGAATACGCCTAAAAAGATGGCGTATCTTAACACGTGTGCTTTACACACAAAAGGCTAGCAGTTTTAGCACGATGTGCTCTAAAATGCTAACTCTACAAAGGGAGTCTAACTAACACCTCTTGGAAAGTGTGCTGTGACTCAATGGTCTCAATGCAGAATTTCATGCACTAAGAACTATTTCCTCAGCCTAAAGGCTTGTAACGTAATCAGGTAGCTAAGCTGATTGCGCCGCATGAGGTTTGGAATGTAATTTTAACCCAATCAGAATGATAGTTACTCTTCCCCTTTTTGTGTGTGTAACATTCACGTAGTCGACAAATATATTCCCTTTTTGATAACTAGTCATTAGACTATTATTTATCACTTCAAATAGACTCCTTATATACAACGGATTGGCTCTAGCGTTAAGTTTTAATTCGGTTGCAATGAAAATGAGCTGAACTTTCCCAAGAGAGAAAATAAAACTGCACTAAGCTGTTTTTCTAGATTGTTACGTGTGTGTTTCACAAAATATGTAACTTAAATCAAGCCTCACCAAAGGGCACCATTATGTAAAGGAAATCGGTCCAATTAATTATTAAATCAATAATTGTTAATTATTTAATTAATAATTGACTCATTAACTCTTTGACTGCCAGATGTTTTCATAAAAGGGATGCCGTGGGTGCCAGCCGATTTAAGCATTTTGACTGATCTTTCAAGGTCCACAGAAAATTTTGTGTTTGGACTATGGAAACACACATACTACCAAATGAAAGTTTGTTTCTACCTTATTCCGTTTTTCAGTAATCAACAATAGAAAATGGTTAGTTTCACCCAAATGCTCCGTTTTGAAACAAAATACGGAGAAATCAAGCTTTTTGTGAAACGATATTATTTCATGCACTCTAGTGAATTTGACACCTTTTTTTTCCATGAATGATGCCACAAACACCTAAACAGTGCTTTACTTCTGTAAAACACTACCACCAACAATGAAAAAGTGTTCTTTGATAGCAAAATATGTTTATTTACATTCAACAGTGTAACAATTTGACAAAACAATTTGGCAAACTATTTACAAATGTGTGCAACCGTGGTACTATTTACAATTGTGTGGATGTTTCAAATACAGTTTTTCTTTTTGTAACACCCCTGCGTGCAAGGGGACGCAGCAGGATTTGCACAACAGATTAGTTTTACTGTGATGGCCCCTTCGCGTACAGACGCTACACTTTTTTGCTGGCTTTTTTTTTCCGGGGAATAGCAAGTATATACTGCAGTGTGTGTTTGGCCATGTTGCCTCTGTACCCACTCTTCCGATGAATATGCATTGGACTCGGGGCACTCTTCGTCGTCCGATTGAACGTCCGCCTGAGCAGAAGTGCTCGGTTGTGCTCCGCGTTTTCCGGCATTAGCATCGCTAGCCGGTGAGGCTTTATGACGTGATCATAGCCACCGCGTCAACGCTTCCAACTTCGGCATCAACCTCGGAGTCACCATCATCATCATCGTCGTCATCAATGTGCTCTTTAGCACTGGTTGATGGTTCTCTTCTTTGAAAAAAACGATCAAGCGTGAGCTACTTGCCACCGGTCGCCATTTTCGCTTTCTCAGCTGTTGTCCCCTCAACACTCTAGCTCCGCCTCATGTCCTCTACTACTGACGCCTACCCGATCTTGTCCAAAGAGAGTCATCGCTGCCATCTAGGGGCCAAAAATAGTCATTATACTAACTAGATCTGCTTGATACTTTCAGCACAGCTGGCCAAGGCTTTCCTCCACCCGTTTCCCCTCCAAAAAAACTTGGTTAACGTTTTTGGCGCTCCTCCGTAGGATTTTACTAAACGTTATTTAACGTTTTTGGCAGTCAAAGAGTTAATTGAAGGAGACTCAAATTTAATATTTAAATAAATTTTGAATCAGCACCTAGGAGCATCCACCAAATCTGTTTTACCAGGACAACAGATGAGAACCTCGTTGAACCAGTCATTGTACCCTTTTTTACACTTTTGTGAGTTCTTTGTTAAGCTTAGAGGTTACTATAAATTGATGAAACACACACAGCAAGCAATCAGGTTTTGATTTCGTGCATGTTTATTCTGTAACCTAAGTGAGAAAATCTACTTGGAACTTAAAAGAAGCAAAACTCTAACTACTGTTATAGGCAATAAAACCAGAACTAAAATGATTCAATAATAAAAGAAAAACAAAAACAGGAAAGGAGAAACGGTCTTAAACGAGGTGATGGATTTCCTAATCAAACCAACATGGGACCCCCACATTTAAACTAATTGTTTAACCCATTTGGACGCACCAATTTGTACAGTCTGGTGAATGTCTGCGAAGTTGCACTTACAAATGGTCTGGTGTTGGTCTGAGACGCGGAAAGCCTAGATTGGGGGGTCACCAAGCCCGTTCTTTGAAGAAGAAGATGAAGAGGGAGAGAGTCCGGCTCGGCAGCTGAGCCTCACGGGGTGGGGTCAACCTGTTGGCTGCGGAGAGGCCTTTTCGGTTGGGGCCTCAGAGCGCCGTTGTTAGCGCTGCAATCCGTTTAGCCTTTTTAGGGACCCAAATAGTGTTGCACGGGATACCGGTACCAGTACCATACCTAAGCAACACGCCTCTTTCAGCGTGTGTGCGAGAGGGCGCAGGAAGATGGCACTGAAGCGCTCGCTAAATGTGCACTTCTCGTTGAGAAGTATGACACGCTAATTAAGGCTCCACTGGAGTGCGCAAGCAGAGTGGAAGCCACGCAACAGCATTGGCATTGCCTACGCATGTTTTCAATAAACACATGAAGTGTGAAGTGAACACGTGGTTTTCAATTTTCAGTTTTAGAAACGTTTTGTAACAAGAGCCAATGTTTCTTGCGGAGAAGCAGAAGAAAAAGCAGCAATCATTCCTGCAGTGGACTCAACGTGCGTTCAATGAACAGTCACACAGTAGGAAATCACAGTTATGCATAGAAAAAGCTCAGGCGACCGACAGAGCAACAGACCCAGGTTGTGACGCATTTTTGACACTTCCCTTAAAAATAAGTGGAGTGTGAATTATTTTGTTCCCAGTTTGTACTATTTGATTACGGATTTGACTAATTGGGAGCGGAATGGAGAAGAGCAGAGCCATGCACGCACACTCAAGCAACGTTACATTGAGTCATTGGAGTGCCACTGTATTGCCAATATTTAAAATGGATGACATCAAATGCAGTCAAATACAGTACTTCAAGAATATGGCATGCAATGTGAAAGCACATACAGTATAAACATAATTATATACAGTATGGACAAAAATTAACATGTATACATCCCAATATTTTGAATTAATAATAAATACAAATAATTTAAAGTTATTTTGTCAGTTTTGATTTTGCTCCTTTTGCTTATGTTTTAGAGTTTTGTCGAGGTACCGTTTCAGTACCGGTATAGAGGTATTTTCTATCTTGTTCCTCCCAACCCCCACGATGGCATGTCAAGGACACAGGAATTAAGGTCCTTTGTTTGTGAAAAGGTTGTAAAAGTTACAACTGGACAATAAATGTTACGCCGCCTTCATTTGGCTCGCGGCGTAGTACGATGTCTGGAGGATGAGGTCGTTCGTGATGTCGATTGCCTCCATACCAGGCAAATACGACACGCGTTCGTTAAAATATATTTTCCTCAGTGTGTAAGGATCATATCCAAAATATTTTACTATTTTTAGAGCGTATCGGCCACGTCCAGGCTCACCCAACGCTTTTGCATAGTCGCTTTCCATTTTCAATGGGTGTTTCCTACTTCCTGACCCCCAGTTGAATTTTGTGCGCCGCCGGAATCACGTGATTGCAACCCTCCTATTGTATGATCATAGCTGGCACTCTGGTACGGTCAAACTAGCTTCTAATCTTGTGTTGGTTACTAATTTTCACCAAAACGAAACACATTGAAGTCACAATTTTCATTTGAAGATGTGAAGCCTACCTTTGGGCTGTTACTTTCTGTCTAGAATGTACAGTAGGCCTATTTCCTTTTACCTGGGCCATTGTGTTGCTATAGTTGAGTCACTTCTTCTACTTACGTCTTCAAAAACTACTAGCACTTGAACTGAGATATAATTGAATTCAACAGTGTTTCATAAGATAGTTCATGATTATGTAATTGCAGTTTTTTATTTATTCACAATTATTTATGTATCCCATGTTAAAATCTGTGTTGTCAAAACCATCATTTTAAATGGGGTTAAACGATTTACTTAGTTTAACCACTGCTCCATTCACCATATGAAAGGTGTTGGGGTAGTTTTTTTAAATGAAAAAAGAGGGAAAAAATAACTTTCTTTCCCTTCTTAATAAAATGCCAAGGTATCATCGGATCGGGACTCGGAATCTCAAAATAAGGTGACTCGGACTCTGGTCCAAAAAAGTGTGATTTGGACATCTCTATTTAAAATTGTTGTACAAAGCTGAAAGCTGTGAATAAAATATCTAATATGCTAATATCAGAATGCTTGTGGAATGCAAATGAAGTAAACTGAAAGATTAATTATTTGAAAATTGCTCATTATCAGTTGTAGTTGAATGATGAATGAAAAAAAGAAAAGTTGAACTGCATTCAGTCTAAGACCTGGATTTGAACCATCGGACGTACTAAAATGTGGTCCAAGCGGGATTTCCCAGATTACCGGATTACCCAGGTACTCCGTAGTGGCAGGCAATTGCTCTAACCACAGAGGTAAGAGACTTGCTGACGCTCCTAGCTCATGTCGTATTTATATTTAGAATTGTTGTACAAAGCTGAAAGCTGAATGTGAATGAAAGCGGAATGATAATATCTGAATGCTTGTGGAATGCTTATGAAGTAAATTGAAAAATAAGTATGTGAAAATGACTCATTATTAATTGTAGTTGAATGCTAATGCTTTCAGCATTCACACAAATATTACAATATTAAAGACTTGGTGCTGTCCTTAAATCAACTTACTCAGCACTCAGTCCAGCCGTTGTCTTTACGAAACCAGCGTGCAACAGTCTTGCTTTTTTGTAAATAATTATCTCTGAGACAGAATCTCCTGCTGTTTTATCATTTATCCAACCATTAACAAGTTCACAACATCTTTACTTCCTCTGGATATTTGTTTTGTCAACATCAGTTTCTTTGATTTCATTTTTTTTCACCACGATTGAACTTAGTATCGAGGTAGGTTTTCGGTGCATCTTAGTGAGATTGGCCATCCTTACACAATTTTAGTACCTTGTACAGACCCGTCACCAGAGCCCAGGCTTAAGGGGGGGGGGGTCACATGAAATGCATGGGTGGGTCCAATTATTATGAATACCCTACGGACAACATTAATTTGCCCCATATATTTGGATAAATTCACATAGCACTGGCATGCATCTATCCATTGAATGGTGCCCGCTGACAGTATAATCTTAGACAGCATTTACAGTACATACACATTAGGGGTGGGGAATCTTTGAATGTCTCACGATTCGATTCAATTTAGAATCGGTTTTCGATTAAGAACAATTTTTGATTCAAAATGATTTGATTGACAATGATTTTTGCTTCAATCTATAGATGTGCAAGGACTTGTAATGATCTACTCCAGTCTGACTCGCTAATGCTAATTAGCGCACTACTTGCGGCACTTTTATCACTCAAAAGAACGGCTCAACACTGCAAAAAAAAAAAAACTTTTATTGGAATAGCTTGATCGTGACTTTTTCCTTCTACTCTCTAATGTGGCTACAACTTAACCGTGTGGAACCACACTGCCCCTAAGTGGCCAAATCGGGTACAACATGAACAGCGCTCCAAATGAAGGCACACGCAGACAAAGGCAAGACAGTATAAAATAATTTAAATAAAATCGATTTTGGGACTGAAAATCGAATCTGAATCGTACTAAATGAGAATTGCGATTCTTATGAGAATCAATTTTTTTGGCACACCCCTAATACACATACAGTAGATGGTAACGCTGTCGTGAGTATGTTGACCCAGCCATATAGGATGAGGCAAAGTGAAGCTATTTGTAAAATGTCTCGTTCAGTTTCTCCTTGGAATTGTATCATCAAGCCACAACTCATTGGATTAATACAGAACCATTACCTTGGATTATATTATCCCATTCTAACTCAATCTTACTAATTATTTGCTGATTTAATGGTGAATACATATATTTCTCATACAGCTGACATATCGCTTCGAACGGGCCACCTGTTTGAACGGTGTCTGCAGTAGAATTAGGAAGCAAAATCCAACCTCATTTTAGATGCCCAAACAACATGTGGCTCTTCTTTTTCCAAGTGGCTCTTTAGTTGCTGACACAAATGTAGTTTGTAGTAAGTCCCTCCTCACTTGCCTCTTGTGCCCCAGCGTCCTCGGAAACTTGCAGCTTCACTTGTCCAAAATGTGACATGTTCACATGACTCTTGCACGCCAACATTGACGTATTTGTCGCGTGTAAGCCACCGTAGGCCTACCTAACATTATTTTTAGTAAGGCTGTGATGGCTGTTGCAGATAAGATCAAACAAACAAAACCACACCACTACACTACACACGAACGTAACGTACCTCCACCGCAAGACCTGTGTTGCATTTACTGACAGTCGGACATAAGAGTGGCGGCCGTGGGTCATGGTGTAGAGACGGTCGTCCAGTAACCAGAAGGTTGGCTGTTCGATCCCCTCTCTCCCCAAGTCATGTGTTGTGTCCTTGGGCAAGGCACTTCATACACATTGCCTCCAGTGCTACTCACACTGGTGTACGGAAGGTGCCAATGTTTGGTGGTGGTCGGAGGGCTGTAGGCGCACACTGGCAGCCTCGCTTTAGTCAGCCTGCCCCAGGGCAGCTGTGGCTACTAAAGTAGTTTACCGCCACCACAGTGTGGATGTGTGAGCGCATAAATAATGCATCCGTTCCATTATAAAGCGTCTTTGAGTGTCTAATTAGATAGAAAAGCGCTATATAAATCCGATACATTATTAATATTATTGTTAAGAGTGTCAAACAGAATGAATGGAAAATATCATTTAAAAAAAGGAGAACCAGTTTACAGGTCCATGCCTCAAATTGGAGGGGGGCACAATCATCTTGGTGGGCGGGCAGGCACCCCTATGGCCCGCCCATGGCGACTTGTGTGACCTTGTAAAAATGTTTTCTTTTTATTTTATTTTTTTCGATTGTGTATCTGGTCTTCTTGATTGCTTGTCATTGAAGGGCTGGCATTGGTGAGTTTATCTGGCCCTGTGGTGGATTATTGGCCCTGTGGTGGATTATTTAGCAACAAACTTGAACATGTCTCAGAAAAAAATAATCAAAACCCCAACACGATAACTGAGGCACACGAAAACCGAGGTTCCCCTTTAATTTGAAACATAATGTAATAAATAAGAATGTTGTTATTCTTCCTGTTCATTCTTTTCTTCTGTATTTCATTTTTAGCAATGCAAGCTGTGCACTGAGTCGGGCAAGTCCTGTGGTCCGTCAGGACCCCCAGATGGCTCGGGCGTGGAAGGGTTTGACTTTGTCCTCTACGTTAGTGGTATTATCACAAAGCGATGTGGACAGGAAAACATTGTGGCCTATGCTGCTTACTGCCAGCTGGAATCAGTGCTGGACAGGTAGGTACGATATATGTGTACCATACTGTAGAAAACACATTTACAACTCACACAATTAAGCTAAGCTGTAACTTTCCCATGTAAAATATGTTCTAATATGTAACCCACTCTGGCGAAGGGTCTGCATGTCGGCAACATTAGTTTTGAGCTAAAATAGATAGTTTAGACAAAAATGTTGATTGTAAGATTTATCCACAAATAGTTTCCATGAGGTCTCTATTTTCATTTGCCAGTAGCACAAAAGTTAAAATTGTAATAGAAGTTTATGAAAATAAGCAATTAGAACTAGTGCATCTCAGCCAACGTCTTTTTTTTTTTTTTTTGCCGACTTAAGCCTAGCAGCACGTCTCGTAAACCTGCCTCAAAATAATCAAGAGTTCCTCACCTGTAACATCACTTCACAAGTGATATATATAAATTGACATAACAACCAAAAAAGTCTAAATACATTATAATGTGATCATTCAGCGCAAAATTGAACAGAATGACACACTTCATAACAACGGCATATTTTGAAATGCCTACTAATGGCTACTCAGAACATATTAGCAGGACTTGGGTTGTCACGAGCAGAAAGAACACAGTGGCTTGATATAGCACATGAGGCTTCTGTTTTTGTATTCTCCCAAACACATTAGCAGGACTTGCTGTCACAAATAATTAGAGTCACAATAATAGTGATCAGGAACGGTTCATGTAATTCCATTCTCGTGTACTTTTTGCTTTACTATCTAGCCGTAGTAGCCATCACTTTCAATCTTTAGTTGCATTCATAGAAAAGTTTTACTCATTGTATTTTTAATACAAAACAATTAATACATGGTGATTATACTCATAACGTGGTTAAAATAAAGTGTTTAATGCATGATACACAGAGACACTTATGCCCATGTATACCTTTAAGTTTGCATAATTAACAGTTATTTAGCTAAAATAGTTATATATTTTTAAATAGCACCTAGGACAGATCCCACACGTCTATGTATTATAGATAATTTTAAAGGGAATTAAGTGTGAATTTGAATATATGAGAATCTCAATTATTCTTTTTTTGGACACATGAGAAAAAGTGTAATGATGACAATAGAACCTCACCCCACTCCATTTAGGCCTATAGCAGGTTATGCCAACTTGTGTCCCACCATGATCTCATCACAGCCTCAGGAGTTTGAAGGAATGCTCTCCACAGTGAAACATGAGATCATTCATGCTCTGGTCAGTACAACATATTTATTTTCTCCTGTCAAAGTAAGCTTATTTGGATCTTTTTTAAAAAAGTTATTACCAAGGTAAAAGTCTCATTGAAATTGAAATCTCTTTTTTAAGAAAGACCATTGTTGTTTTAATAGGTTTTTAGGTTGGATTTTCATTGAAGGACATTCTTTTTTATTTATTAATTATTTTTTGGGTCGTTCTGTTGTTGGCCTGTGAACAAAGCTTTGCATTAAAAAGAATAGGCTACATATAAAGGGAGAAAGAAGTATTTATTTAACTATATATATTTAAATAATAACGAAATACCACTGATGTGTCTTCTATTTTAAAATTGATATCTGGTGTTTATAACGTTATAAGTTTGCTTGTCCCAGATTCGGTATTTAAGCTAAACTTAACGTTTGCTTTCATAAAGATGTAACACTACATTCTGGGGAGAAGGGAAAACGCATCGATTGCCATTCATTTTTCAATAAATTTTGAGTTTCGGCCTTGACTTTCTCCCAGTTTTTAAGTTTGGTACATTGTGAATTTGTGTTTGAAACTCCAAAGTCTTGTGCATAATAATTTGGAACCGTATTTGGAGTAATTTTGCAAAAAATACTGTTGTTGTCACGGTGGTATTGTACAACAATATTGCCACTAGGGCCGGGACGATCCAATTCTGTTATGATCCAATGATCCAATCCGGATCCCTATATTTTGGTAGTGATCAGATACGTATTGTGATATTTTTTGTGTTATGTTTTATTTATTTATTTATTTTATTTATTTATTTATTTTTATTTTTTTGGGGGGGGGGGTACTTAATATTAACCTTAAAACGTGTGTTTAAAAAAAGGGATCATCCTGCCGGGATGGCCCATTTTTCACTCAAACTCATTGTTTGTTTGTTTTTTAACTCATTCACTCCCAGCCATTTTCACTGAATCAACCCCCTTAGCTCCCCTGGATTTTGACTGATTTTGTAAGGCCCACAGAATGTGTTCTCTTGCTGTGAATGCATGGAACCTACCAAAACAAAGATGAGTCTTTTCTTTCATCAGGAAAAAAAAGTATATTTGTATCTGTTTCCGTTTTGCAGCAATTAGCATTAGAATATAGCTAAGTTTCATCATTATTCACAAATCTGTTTTGAACTGTGAGGAAATGAGCTTGTTTGCAACATGGCCCGGCTTGATTTCTTATACTCTGCTGCCACCTGTGTGCCATTTTTGTAACTACCATTGCTTTAAGTGTTTTCTGCATCAAAGCCTTCTGTATCTCGCATAAAAAAAAATAAAACATAAACGGATAAATACGTTTTTGGGACCTTGGCAATATTCAAAATTGTGATATTAGCATGCCTTTTCAATATTCATCCACCTGTTTTGGACATTGAGGGGAAAAAAAACTAACGTGATGCAGGACACATTGACCATCAATACTTCGAAGTTGGAACATACTTGCCTTGTTCTGAGCGTCGCTTCCCCATTGATCGGGAGCAGTGTGCCCCACCACCGGGCATCTCCCCCCGTGGCTGTCGCAGGCCGCTTCGACATTTGTTCCCCCAAGCGTGCGGGGCACCTCGCGGCTGCCGGTGGAGGACTCGTTCCCCCGTGTGCACCCCGTGTCGCGGTCCCCGGGCTCGGCTGAGGCAGCTACCTCGAAGCCTCGACAAGGAGGTGGCGGCCTCCCCCCCACCCCCACACACACACACCTCTGATCTCAGATATTACTATGCGAAGAGGAAAATAAACTTATCAGTTGCGGCGAGCCCACAGGGCACCTCGTGGCTGCCGGTGGAGGACCCATTCCCCTGTACGCTGCCCACGTCGCG
Source organism: Vanacampus margaritifer (assembly GCF_051991255.1). Lineage (NCBI taxonomy): Eukaryota > Metazoa > Chordata > Actinopteri > Syngnathiformes > Syngnathidae > Vanacampus > Vanacampus margaritifer. The sequence continues at coordinate 23,929,882 of NC_135442.1, forward strand.
GCGCCCGGGCTGGCTCGACCGAGGCAGCCACCTCGAAGCATCGGTGGTGGATCCCTCCCGCAGGTCCCCAACTTCTTGCCTCTGACCTCAGAACAGACGAGATGTCCCACTGAGTTTAAGCATATCACTAAGCGGAGAGTAAAATAAACTAGTAAGTAGCTGTAGCGGCAAGTGAAGGTGCCAGGTCCCAGGCGAACACATTAGTTAGTAGGCTAAACTCTTGTTTGTCTCTTTTTTTTTGTAATTTTCTCTAAACTGCGATGGCGCAGTGTTGCTCCCTATCATTTTAGTAGATTAACATATGACTGGCTACTTGTAATGCAGCCGGTGCTGCACGTGCTGCATGGCAACGTAAGGTATCGAAAAGTATCGATGCTTAATATACTGTGTATTGTGACAAGTATAGCGATATATTGCCAAACTATTTGTGTCCCACCCCTAATTGCCATGATAAAGAAGTTGATATAATGGTTGATATTATAAAATGTTTATACACTATCATTTGGATTGGTGATTTAGGAAAATGTACATAGACACGTTTAAGCAATAAGCATATTTGCTTAATATTTAGGAGCGCAATGTAATCATTCATGCCTTATCTTTCCATCAGGGGTTTTCTGCAGGTCTGTTTGCTTTCTACCGGGATGATAATGGAAAACCTTTGACTCCTCGCTTTTCCAGTGGCCTTCCTGCCTTTAATGAAAGGTGAGTTCAATTTGTTTTAAATTATTGAAGCAAATGTTTGTTCATTTTTTTCTTTTTTTGCAGATACCTTAAAATAATTCTGCATCCATACCACATGAATGTCTCACTCATGTTTCAAGTGATACATTAGAAAGATAAATTAAAATGCAGACTCCCAGCAGAACATCAGAATAACATGTTGCCAAGAATGTGTGTAACAAAAGCAAATGTATGTTATTGATGATTAATAAAATTGATAAAAAATCATATAACATCTAAAGTCATAGGGACTTCCGGTTTGGAGAACGGTGAAATGGCAGCCTAGAAAACTTCAACATTGGAGGTTGAATTCGCCCACAACAACTGGAATAAGTGGTCATAAATCATTTAAAAGAGTACTGGTGATATTGGACAGCGAGAATGCCAAAAGTGAAGAATAAAAAGCATTGCGGATGGAGTTGCCCGAGGAAGGCGCAATTAGCTCTAGCTCCTCTATTAGCAACATGGCGTAGAGTAACGACGCGAGTGCACAAGAAGAGAAAAGTGAAAGAGTGAAGCTTGGCCTTATTCTGAAGGAATTGAGAGACTTGAGAAAAGACACCCAGCAACTGAATGAAATCCAGGAAGGAATTACGAAGACAAACACTAGAACTGAAGAGGCAGTGATTTTGGTCATGGTAGCCTTGTGCTAATGTTGTGAATGAAAACGACTGGCCACGGGAGCAGAAGAAAAGAAAAATTCAGACAGGTCTTTTACACATTTGAGAACTATTTTAATAAGTGGAAAAGTGGCATAATGTTTTACCATAAGAAAAAGTAGCATAACTTTACTACTGCGTTAGTTTGTGATTGTTTAGGCAATGGTTATTTTGCCAAAACTGGCAAATCTCCCGCAAACGTTATTTTGCCGTGAATGCTTGTAGACATTTACAAGCTGTTATGAATAACACAAATGTGCACATTTGGGCCACTGTGCGGTCGCAACGTGCAAGCCTTCTCGTCGAGACCACTTAGCGGCCGGTTAGCATCACAAAGTCATGTCTAGGTGACGAGTTACCAGTCACGGCAAATTAACCACAGCGGATTGTATCTTGACAAAATAATACACAACCGCTTCATATTATCCAACCACCGTCTGTTTTATCATATCTGACCTCTTGTAACCAAACAACCTCCACACGACAAATGTAGCTCCCACTTTAGGCACTAAAAACACACCATTAATATGGTAGAAGGTGCACATCTCTTATTAGAAAGGATAGGTAGGAAGGCTAAATCAAAAATGTTAAACTTACATCTTTCCCGTTTGCAGTCGTGTCACACTGTTGGAACTGATCCATTATGTTTAAACGTGTTGCAAATCCAGCTCTGAACAGGATTTCACTAAAAAAACAGTCCTTTGAGAAATGATGTCGGTACACATCCTTCAAAAATAAAATTAATCCACTGTCTTCCCAAAGACTTGGGACGAAGGAAACAACCACTTGTTCCTGATAGTTGTTTCCCCTCTCTACGGATCATTTGCGAGCACGGGGAGAAAAAGAAAGGTGCAGCCAGCTTGTCAAATTTCAGTGGGCGTGGCAAACCTTTACCAGAGGTGGTGCCACTAACCCGAGGGGGCTAGGTCGAGTGCACTTTTGTGTCTTTTTGACGTCACTAAATCACAGAAGTTTAATCTGCCCGTTTGAAGCACACATTTTAGAAAGGAGGAGGAAGCGAAAGAAGTTGCGGACAAACTTTTTTCATACCTGGTTGGATTGTAGACAGGCCGAGGATGCATATTATGATATAAAGCCCCACTAAAGTGCATTTTCATACTATGGGACCTTTAAAAAAGAGGGGTCAAGAGTAGTTAGATGGGTTACAAATGGAACTTAGTATATTGGAACAAAAACATAAAGATACAAATGATCCAATAGTTGGATAACAGATCAGGGCGGGAAAAAATTTAAATAAATGAGATCTATCAATAGGTCATACAAAAGAAAATCATTTTCACAAAGCAAAGATATGAGTTTCACGACAGGATTCACAACATGATTCAGCTGCAATATCGATTTACTGAGAGATTCCTGGTGGATGATACAGTGGAGGAAATCTTTCATCTTTCACTTTATTCTGGATTCACGCACGCACACAGACACGCCACACATGTTAGTAAGCTAGTCAATAGCAGCACAATAGAGACATTAATTGTCACGGTTCGCGTGGGGTGGAGGACCCAAATGTAAGTAAGTAAGCTTTATTTCTATAGCGCTTTTCACAGACAGAAGTCACAAAGCACTTCACAAAAAGAAGACAGCCTCGTATGAAAAAAAAATGTAGACAAACGTGTAAAATATATGTATATACAGCATAAATATAAGAGCAGTGAGGCAAAAAAAAAACATAATAAAATGCAATAAAAATGTATTAGTTCTAGATGTGCAGGGAGGTAGGAGAACCACGGCAGGGATGCATGGAGTACTGAACAAAATGTATTAACAAAAACACTAACGGGTACTGGGTAATTTATTTTAAATTAAATTTATTTTACGGTAAATTATTTTTTTTTTTTTCTCGGACATGCATCACATTATGTCACAAATCCAACCGGAAATTATTCACTGATGTCGGCACAATTAGCAAATTGGGATTTTAGGATTGAGTCCAGCCACTAAATATTAACAGTGAAAATAGCCTTTGTCCTTGACAATGACGTTTAAATAGAAAAATGATTTTTTTAAAAACACCAAACACCATATATAAAATGGTGTTGCACAAGGATCTGGTGCCAACGTGCTGAAATATGACATTCCAATCTTCATTGGCGGCCATTTTTAACTTGTTGCGTATCACCACGAGTGGGCAACCCCAACTTGTATGCGGTGTTTTTTGAAAATGTTGTGCCCATACATAACACCATACCAAATTGCAAAAACTTGTCACAAAATGCTGTTTTTTAATGAATTCCTTCTCTGCTATAATTATCAAGCTTATTCAAGCAACAATAAAGTACAAGTTTCCTGAATGAACTGACTCAGTGAGGTCAAAAAAATTATTTAAAATCTCTTCTGTGTGCTTCTGTACCAGTCAGGGTCTGTATCAGTGGAGTGAAGCAGTTATCAAGCGTGTCAGCAGGCTATGGGACATCAGAGGAGGAGAGATAGTGCGACATGAAGTCAATCTCCTTGTGACCCCACGGGTTGTGGTAAGAAATTATCAGTTGGGTCATCTTTAATTCTGTATTCCTCAAAAAGTCCATCCATTCAAAACTGAGATTCTAGTTAGAGCCCGAGCAGTGACCGCTGCAAGGTCCGTATTGTTTTTGTAGGAATTGCTATTAGGGCCAGAGTAGCGACCGCTACAAGGTCCCTTTTGTTTTTGTAGGAATTTGGGCCTGAGCAGCAACCGCTGCGAGGTCCCTATTGTTTTTGTAAAAATTATTATTATTCTTTATTCTACTCTGCAAACGATCGCATTTTTGGGGACCTAAACATGTACAAAAACTCACCAAACTTTGCGCACTCTTCGGACCCGGCAAATTATGATGTTATCCTAACAACGTGGCTCTATAGCGCACCCTAGTGTGGAAAATTTTAAACCAATCCCGGTAGACGAAATTTGGCAGGTACGTGTAGCACCCCGAGACGCACAAAAAAAATTGCGGAAGCCATATCCTAAAATGTACAGGAAGTGAGCAATGAATTTAATTCACTTTTTCCTCCTTTGCCAACAGTTTTTATCCAATTGACTTAAAAATTGGCATGTATCATGTATATTTATGCATATAGTGCTGCTCAGAAATTTGTGAACCCTGCAGACATGGTCAGATTTTTTTTTATAGAATATTAAAATAACATTATTAAATGTTTAGTCATACCCCAATCTACAATGATGACATTGAAAATAATGGATTTGAACAAAAAGAATGATAATATTGTCATTCATCATTGAGTAAAAGTGGTTGATTTAAGAAAAACTCAGATTTCATGGGTGCAAAAGTATGTAAACCTCTCACTTATTCCGACATTGCACCTCCTTTTGCAATGAGAACTTTATCCAAACACTTTCTTTAGTGACTTATCAGTCTTTCACATCTACTTTGAGGGATTGTTGCCACTCTTCTTTGCAAAATGCAGCCAATTGAGATAGGTTGGATGGGCGTCTAGCATAAACTGCTTGCTTCAGGTCCCGCCACAGTATTTTAAAATAATTTAAGCCAGGATTTTGACTGGGCAAATCCAGAACATGAATATTGTTGTTCTTCAGACATTCATTGGTTGTATTGCTGGAATGCTTTGGATTATTGTCATGTTGCATGATCCATCTTCTACCAGGCTGTAACTTCACAAATAACGGCTTCAGGTTATGATCCAGGATTTCACAATATTCCTCTGAATTCATGATTCCCTGGACTATGTGGAGTTGTCCAGGTCCTGAGGATGAAAAGACAGCCCAGAACTTAACATTCTCACCACCCTGCTTCACTGTAGGGAGAAGGTTATTTTGCTGGTATGCAGTGTTGACTTTTCACCAAACATGACTGTTTTAGTCATAGTGAGGACAGCGTGCACCAACGGCAGTGGAGCACGAGAGAACAAACAAGGGGGCAGTGGGCTCTTAAAAGGGACATTCTCACTCAATCAAGAGCACCACAGCTGGGTCTAGTTGAAACTGATGAAAGACAAGCAGGCAAGAGCCAGCAGCTCTTAAAGGGAAAGCCCCATATATAAGCTCAGCAGCAGGGTTTAAACTACACTGGTTACAATTGCATATCATGAAAATACAAGTTTACCCTACTTCAGGTGGTATAGTTTCACTTTCAACTTATTCTGGAGGTGTTGTGATTTTATGCCATTGCATGCTCCTGGTGTGTTTGTTTTATAGATCATACTATAGCTTTTTAACAGTGGAAATAGTTAATTCGCTAATATTCATTTGTAATAGAGTTCATATTAACGTGTATTTATGTGCAAACTGCGCAACAACCTGGCAGTGAGAAGATCTTTGAAAGTGAACAACAGTCACCCATTTTCTGTAGCGAGTCAAGAGTAAGTATTTTTATTTCACTTTTGTTTTACATTTGATATTTTTTAGCTACATATATAAATTGGTATTTTCTATTTGACACATAAATTACTGTTTGTGGTTATCTAGAATTGTTCTTAATAGTTATTCATTTTATTGCTATAATATTTAGTTAGGTATACTAATTTGCTGTCGAGACAAAATCTTTTTTCATGACACCAGAGTTTCACTTCAACTTAATAAAAAAATAGCAACATTTAATCAACACTTCTCAATCAAAAAACTGAATAGTTTCATATGAGAGAGATAATTATTTGCATATAACTGAAAACTAATTCACAGGTAAAACCTTTGGCGGGCAATTGTATTGAAGCTATTTTATAGAAAGCAACTGATTTTTTTTATTTCTGTAGTATCATTGGCACCAAATGTTACATTGTTTTGGGAGAGTATTCAACTTGCACTGCTGTAAAGCATGCTGAGCTTGAATTGTGTAGTATGTATATATTTGTATAATTAGAATTTCATCTCGTTGATTTTAATTATCTACTTTTTAACATCTAGTACATTGACTTATGTTACTGGATCGATGTTTCATTGTTGCCATATTTCTAGCTAGACAGACACCCGGCGTAGAAAAAGAAGAAGAATCTCAGCCGTGCCGTCACTGTGAGTCCGTGGCTGTGAGCGGGAATCCAAACGTGTCTGCGGTCTGCGTTTCAGGTCGGTAAAAGGTGCATTAAAATAAAACAAACAATGTGTATCATTCTGTCAATTGTCAGTTGGGTTGCTAAGCATATGTGGTCCTGGGAGAGGGTTTGAGTAAAGAAATTGTGACGAATTATCCTAAATGTTGAAGCTACGTTTCTAATGCTAGCGGTCTATTAGCAATGAGAGCACAGTCCTGTATGTGTGCTGTGTTGCTAATATGCTGTTAAGTTAACCAACTGACACTGAAACGGTACATGAGGGTTTAAGTACATGAACAATGGAGCTTATTTCTGTCATTTTTAACATGCTATCATAACAGTTGAAGATAGAAAATTAATAACAATAGTAGAATATGTTACATGTTGTTTGGTTTCGTTTTCAAAGTAAATTAAGTGTAATTGAATAGAAATGTATTAATAAGGTTTATCTGTAACTTGTTGTTTTTCTCAACGTATTTCCGTTCATCAGGAAACCAAGCAGAAAACAAAGCAAACTCTGTACTTGTCACAATGTATATTCAACATACTATTAGAAATTATATTATTATATGATCTTATTTGTAATGTATAATGCCTCTGATGCCCCCCTGCACATTGAAGTGTGTGTGTGTGTGTGTGTGTGTGTGTGTGTGTGTGTGTGTGTGCGTGCGTGCGCGCGTGCGTGCGTGCGTGGGATGAGTTAAAAATGAAAATATAGACTTCCTTAATTGGAACTAGTTGAAATGCAATCCCTATTTTTTTTATTTTTTAAATTACTATGGCTACTTTTTGGCCAGTGACTGTAATGACTGCATCCCAGCAACATCACATTCAGGGTTTGACTACAGTTAAATACAGTACAGTACTTAACATAAATGCTAAAAAATATATTAAATAAGTTAACATTTTATATTGGTTATTTTTTGTGGTTAGGCATTTATCCCTATTCTTCTCCTGAAAAATAAATAAATAAATAAATAAATAAAATAAAACGTTATTAAGCCTACACTATATGTAATTGTAGCTTGAATAAAGTGTAGCAATTATTGATGTTGTCTTTTGGACAAATTAGTAATTTGATCAGCGCTTGAAGAAATCGTAATTCCCTCAATCGCCTCTAGGGGCACCACGTTCTGTTTACTTTCAGTTTTGGAGAAACACAACGAATAAAATCCAAATCCTCATTTATTTATTCATAATCTGAAGTCGCCACATTCAATGTTTGTGGTTCTTTGTATTACTAAAAGAATTACTAATTCACTTGGACACAAGCACGATTGAGACTGAACTAGATTTAAAAAAACATGCATTTATTTACTACGGTTACACATACAGAATCAAAACACTGCCTACCTAACGGTGGAAAGAAAAGGGATACAAATAAAGCTAATAGAGATAAGAAAGGAACAATTTAACAAGGTAAGAAGGAAAGATTTGACTTCTGATCTCTGAGATATTTAAAATGGAAGTTGCGCCAGCGATATGTCAACTTGGTTATGAGACTTTCAACTTACTGGAGTGAGTTGAATCGAGCTAGCCTGCCAAAAAGGCAAGGCAAAAATAAAAATAATAAAATTGTTCCACAGTTGGACGAGGACTGACGTAGCTCGGCTCAAGGTGTATTGCCCTTTTTCAGGCGAGGTCGGGGGCTTCAGCCGGAGTTGTACTCTAGGCGTGCAAGAAGATCCGCGTATCAGCTGGCCAAATCCCGCTACTGAGGCCGAGATCCGCTGCGTGCCTGTGTCCCGAGGGAAACCAGCCGTTGAACCAGCTCTCGCCGCGACGTGACACTCGGAGGATGGAGCAGGTGCTGGTTGACGCACGGGGATTGCGCGCTGCCAGTCCAAACTGTGGTTGCTGGGTGACACACAGGGTCACGGGAAAGTTCGTCGGCGACATAAGTGGGACGAAACACACAAAAAAAAGGATAAAATGAAAAATGAAAACAACGCCAAAAAGAGTCCGTCTAGCTGGAGGGCGCTCGCCAGGGTTTGGTGCACGGCAGCGGTTTGGTGCGATCGCCAAGTCCGAGACACTTGGTCGTTCAGGGAACAGAGGTTGGGGCCACATGGTTTAGAAACGTGGCATGACACCGGGGAGTAATTTTGTCAGTTCTGTGCCAGATGGAGGGAAGAAGGGAGTAAGCAGGAACAGTAGGCCGGAAAACGAGAGAGCGAACAAAATTTGCGCCGGCTGTTTTAAAGTTGTGGGGGCGTGTTCTTCAAAAGGGACGATCCGTCTCTCTTTTGGCTCGACCCACATTCGAGACTTTTAAACTCCAAATTATTTAAATAATTAATAATTAAGAATAAAATTTGGTCAGGCTGGCAAGTCAAGTTCTTCCAAGCAAAACATGTTATCAGTACACATATCAACTAATAACGCATCATGAGATCATTTCGTTCTTTCCAGAGTAACTAAGTAATCTCTTGATTTCCCCATCATCATTCCTGTTGAAATACACATCACATTCTTTTCCCCAAAAACATACATGATGTGAAACATTCAGTTGTGCGTAAATTCACTTGTATGTGATGAATTTCTTATGTGAAATGTGTAAGATTGCTTTGTGGATTATAGGTGTTTCATGTGAGGGCAGTTCTGATCGTCATCACTTGAAGGCACTCTGGTCATGTGTAACCTCCAGGAAGGCTGGAATGTACTGACCAGGATTCCAATGGACCATCTGGTTCATTTTGTTTATGACTTTAAAAGAGTTTGTAGACTGCCAGTCTGCAATCTCAGCTGGGAGGGGAAGATGGAGCTTTCCAATAAAATACTTTGGTGCCATAAACGCGTGGTTCTGGCTGGTGAAAAACAAATATTCACATCCTGGTGACCTGGCCTGTGGTTAACTTCAAAAGAGTGTAATCTCTGTGGGGCTGTCTCTGGCTTAGGTAGAAAGGGGGAAATCAGAGACCTCTCAACCCCCCAAGACCACCCCCCCACCCCCACCACCACACCAGGTTGACCTTGCGCATATTTCCAAGAGTGAAATGTTGAGGGATGGGAAAAATATATATTTGTTTTAGGGTGACTGGCAATATTTGTTACAAAAGTTTAATAGAAAAAAGAACTAAACTTTGCTAACGGTCCCATTTGATTATTTACCTGACTCTGAGTCTAAATGCTTTGATATGTTTTTAACAGTTAATTTATTTGGGTTTTGTTTTGTTGTTCTTTTTTTTTTTTTTTTTTTGGAGAGCTCAGTATTGCTCATTCGGTAATTTTACCGATTTGACATGTCATCATCATTGCTCTCCTTTTTTTTTTTTAATATATATATATATATTTTTTGTATTTTTATTTTTTTTGTATGTGGGTGAATATGTGTATGTGCGTGCGTGCGTGCATTCATTAGTTCACCTAAAACCTATAAAAAAAAATTAAAAATCCCATACCGTTTCCCTAAACCAAACACTTCCAGCCAGAGTCGTGAGGCCGTCAGGAAACCCGAGAAAGGACCAAAGAAAAGAAAGGAAAGTGAAATCCAGCATCCACCAGACACCACCAACCAGAGTCCTTCACCATCTAAATTTCAACAAATCAGGGAGACCTCAAGAGACCAAAGAAGAGACTGAAGAAAGGAAGGCCTGCGCCCCCAACCCAACGCAGCAGGATGGGGCACTGCAGGCCCGCCAGGAACCCCACCGGCCCACAGCCCCCGCTCCCCCACGACCCCCCCCCCAGCCGCCCCCAAACCCCCAGACACCCTCCCACCCGTAGCACCCCAGCCACCCCCACCACCACCACCCCCCAAACAACCGGAGAGGGGCGGGCACAACACCAACCCACCCGCCCTCCCGGCCCCCGGAGCGCCGAGACCCGGGCCACGGATGGAGCCCCCGGCCCAGGGGAGGGGGAGGAAGGCGGACAGGGGAGGGGGAAGGGACGGGGGAAGGAGACGACAAGAAGGGCAGGAGGCAGCGGCAGGGCCGCAGAGAGAGGGGGAGAGGAGGAGGAAGGGTGACGAGGGAGAAGGGACAGGGAGGCGGAGGACGGGGAGAGGCAGCAAGGGGGAGGAAGGGGGAGGGGAGAGGGGACCACGGGGCACCCCGGCGGCTCACAGGCCCCGAACCGCGTCGCCGGGCCCAGAGCGACGAACCACGCCGGGGCGGCGCCGCCCCGGACACCAGGGAGAGCCCCGTAACGCAGCACCCCCCAAGAGACCCAGGGAACGGCCAAGACGCAGGCCGCCACCCAGCAGCCAACAGAGGGATCAGATCAGATCAGATCAAAGACCTCTCAACCAGCGACCCCCCCACCCCAGGTTGACCTTGCGCATATTTCCAAGAGTGAAATGTTGAGGGATAGGAAAAAGATTTTTTTTTTTTAGGGTGACTGGCAATATTCGTTACAAAAGTTTAATAGAAAAAAGAACTAAACTTTGCTAACGGTCCCATTTGATTATTTACCTGACTCTGAGTCGAAATGCTTTGATATGTTTTTAACAGTTTATTTATTTGGGTTTTGTTTTGTAAAAAAGAGTGTAATGCTAAAATACTGCTGTACTTCTCTCCATTTTAGCTGACAAGGATAGTCTGCAAGCTATACATTACTAAACCTTGCAAGAAATGTGTAAGAAGCCAAAGCTGAACCAAGACAGTGTCCCACATTTTAGATCTTCAGCACGAAGGAAGATCTGGAAGGAAGCATTGACTGGTCCGTAAAAGAAGACACTAGAGCTGTCCTAATATTCGATGTTCATCCTTGTTTGAAAGAACTTATTCATGTAAGTAATTAATTATGGTGGTCATCAAATACAATTGGCATCATCAATGTATTTTGAATTTTTTATTTTTATTTTTTTTAATTAAACATATTTTGGTGTTAGGTGTGCAGCATAGGATTTTGGATCCACAAAATAAGTTCATAAAACAACTTAAACAGAGATTGGAGGATTTCTGCTCGATGTCTCAGTTTTGCGGCTTATCAAATAATGCGATGTAGCCGCCAACGACAATGGATCAAAGTAAGTATTATAAATTTAAAAATACTTTCTCATCCTCCGAAATGGACGTCTGAAAGTCTGTTGTATCTGTTATAGCTGAAGCCCACGTTGCGCTAAAGGCCCTTGCAACATCTTTCCCTCTCCAGCCCTTCCACCAAAGAAGATATACCTCTTCATCAGTGAGGCCTTCTTCATGTCCTAAAGGTAACAATTGCATTTTATTTCCTTTAAAAACATGGACTTGAAACAGAATCACTACAACTTAAGTTGTGGGGGTAATTGAGGGTAGCAATTTATCATGTCCTGCATTTAAAATATGCACAGCTCACCTAAAAACTAAAAATAAGATGCTTTAAAAAAATCAATTAAAAAAATTAATTCATGGTTGTGTTTGTTGACCATCATTAATAATTACTTACATGTATAAGTTCTTTCAAACAACCATAAGCGTCCAAGATGAGGGCAGCTCTATTCTTTTATCAAATACCTGCAAAAAGCATAATACCCTCCACCTTAAATGTTTATTGTCTTTGATCTGTTACAGCCTACAGACCAACAGGATGTCTTCATCCAGAAGCAAAGCTTGACCTGTCTAGCAAGTGTGTCATTGCTGTTTGTAATTTGCCAGTTATATTTGACAAAGAAAAGTTAAATGTGCACTGTGGAACTTGTCACTTACTTACTCGCGACTGTCATCTCTCGCCAAAAGCGTAATCACAGCCTACCCGTGTCAAGTTAGTATAGAGGCCGCGATACACCAATCTGATGTCGGCCAAATGTGACCGACACCTCCCCCTGTGGCGTCAGCCTGGCCGTCAGCAACCCTAACCCTAACCCACGTTGGAAAAATTATGGAAATACAACCCGCAACAAATGGGCACCAACGCTAATTATTAAGTACCTTCTGCTCATGTGTGAGAACTAATTCCCTTCCATACCATGAACGGCAGTAGTCACTATTTTCTTCATTCTTTGAATAAGGGGAACTGGAAAGCTCTTCAGGGGGCGAGATATAAAATGTAAACAAAGATTCCTCACGACATATTCCCACACAAAGCACACCCTCAGGGTCTTTACAGTGCAGTCCTTTATCCAGTTGCATGATATATCATATAGTGCTGAATTCATCTTATCTTCTTTATGTCCAAATACAAAGTGTGGTAATGTGCAAAACGAGCGGTATAGTAACACTGACTTGCATATGAAAGGCCGTGTATTGAAAAGGTTTACACTGATTATCTGCATTTGTCTTGTCCCCATGCGCTGATTTGCTAGCTAACAACCCATCAGCGTGATCAAATGTCACAACGGGCTGACATCGATTCAACATGTTGAATCTGACAAAAAAAACACTCTCCAAACGCTAGCCAACAGGATCCGACGTTTTATACGTTAATCAGACGGCGCACACTGACGGTTAAGCCTGGACGCTTTCCGACTCATGACGTCGGATTGGTGTATCCAGGCCTTTTGGCGTCACTCCACCCCTCCCCTAGAAACTGTATTGTGGAGTGTTGGTCCCGAACATGACACACTGAAGGTAAGTTAGAATGGCATTCATTTACTGGAAAGCAGTTTTGGATTTTCAGATGACATTGACAGTGCAAGTGCAATGGTTATATTGTTGGTCAAGGTTGTAAAAAGGACCTCATTGGCCTTTTGATAAAGGACACCTTTATAAAACCATACTGGGCTTCTTTTCATTCATTCATGTTTCAGTATATCATGTATATTTATTTTCGTTTCCTCCATACAAATTAATGTTGAGGTGTTGAAATAGCTTGAACAAAAGCTTATTAGGACTGTGACATGTCAGAGCACATTATAATTGTATTACCTGAGGTGATTGTGTTCCAGTCAAGTTGTACTTAAAGTGCAAATAAAGATTGACACTTCATGCTCCGCTTCAGTATTTAGTTTTTATTTTCTATGAATAAAACAAAAAATCTTTTAAGAATGTTTGCCTTGATTTGATTCTTAGAATAGGTATTTTTAGCTTATTCTAAGCAACAATGAAAGCCATTTAAGTTTTTAAAGTAAGTGTTTAAGGCAGCGGTGGGCAATCTCAGTCCTCGAGGGCGGGTGTCCTGCGGGTTTTGGAGGTTTCTCACTTCCAACACAAGCTGATGCCAATAAACAAGATCGTTATCAGGCTTATGCAGAGCTTGCTGATGAGCTGATTATATATCAGCTTTGTTGGATAAGGGCAACAGGCAAAATCTGCAGGACTTCGGCCCTCGATGCCCACCTCAGGTTTAAGGCTTATTTTAAGATTTAATTGACTCTTTTGTTGCTTAGAATTAGTGTTTAAAGCTTTTAAAAAATATATAATTTACTTGACTTGTTGCTTAGAATAAGCAACAAATAAGAGCATTTTACCTTTTAAAATAAGTATTTAACGTTTATTTTAAGATTTCATTGACTTGTTTTGTTGCTTAGAATTAGTTTGTAAAGACATTTTATTTATTTATATTTTATTTTTTTTTAAAAAGAGCGCAATGATGATGTCAAATCGAATGAACAATACTGAGCTCTCCTAAAGAAGAAAAAAAAAATTAGTTTGTAAATCTTATTTTTGGATAAATATAGATCTACGCATTTGTCTTATTTCAAGAAATCTAAGTTAGTAAAATTTTCTTCTTGCATGGACAGATAATTTCACTAGTTTCAAGTAATTTTCCCTTGAAATGTTTATATCTAATATTTAGACTCTGCGTTTTTGCAGTGTACTGCCTTCTAGAATCCTCTGACAATCCTGGAAACCCCCGGTCCCTTGCGGCTACACTGCCATCTATTGGCCTGCACACATCATTACAATACACACTTTCTTTTCTTCTTCTTTTTTATGACAATAAAGATACTCATTTCAATTTAGTTCAATACTTGTTAATTCAATATCAATAGTGGTATGTTTTCTGTTCTGAAAAGACCCTTCAATTTTTTTGTCTTTGTGGCCAGGATGAGGTAAGAAGGCATTTCCAGTGTCCAATCTTAGAGGGGATGGAGTTGGAGAACCAGGGGGGTATGGGTACTGAACTCAATCATTGGGAAAAGAGACTGTTAGAGGTAACTATACTTCATTTTGAATGTATTAAGAACTTTATAAAAGTTTTGGTCACTAATTTGTATTATTTTCTTTCCTTTAATTTGTTATTTCCTCACTCAGAATGAAGCAATGACAGGCTCCCACACCCAAAACAGGGTGTTTTCTCGAATGACATTGGCCATTATGGAGGACACTGGGTGGTACAGAGCCAACTACAGCCTGGCGCAGACACTGAACTGGGGCCGTGGACTGGGCTGTGATTTTGTCATGAAGAGCTGCAAGTTCTGGATGGACAGACAGAGACAGAGGTCAATAATACCTATTTATATTTTATATAACTTTACATGACAGAATGTACTGTAGTGACCCTCTTGCCATTCAAAACGGGTCACCATGGTTACCTGTGAGTTGTTGTTTTGACGCGTGGTTCAATGACGAAGACTCACTCCAGCTTCGACTTCACAATGCTGATTTATTTTACTTACACTTCGTTTCAATTTTGTTTCCACTTGGACAGAGAACGTGAGTCCATAATGACCAGCCACAACACGATCACACCCACCACGCCACCGACCACGGTCTAAAATTGTTTTTCTTTTCCCACTGGTACACCTGAAACTCATCATCCCACTGATTAAGTAATCTCAGGCCAGGGCAAATAGGCACCACTGCTCCCCCAAGTGGTGGGAGGTTTAACAAATAAACAAGTTAACAGAAATTCCTTCCTTTTTTTCATTGGCATATTTTAAATGACAGGCATCCTGACATACAGACACTTTCATTTTATGCGGTCCGGTGTTAGCGTGGAAACCAGACTCATCGCTTTACCAGCGAGTCTGAGCACAGTCACAATGAAGTGGATTTCTGAGGCGGGGCAAGCATGACAAGACAGACAGTGGAAAAAAACAATCGGCAAAGAGCGGGCGTGATGTCAAAAAAAGCAATGCGCAGAAGCCAAGTAGTAAACAGTAGCGGTGGATAGAGACAAAGTAAATTCAACATGGCTAGTTGAAGAGAAACAGTAGTGATTAATGACTTATATTGTTGCGGTAAAAACTTGATTTTGAATGTTATGAGGAGAATGGACTTTGTTCCGGCGCCTAAGAGTGACATTGCTCACGAAGAATCTGTCACGGCAAATAAACTAATTTGATTTGTTTCGAGCCGGGCCCTATTGTGCTGAATGGCAGCCTATCCAGACCCACTTTTATTTCTTCAAAGAAAATGGGTGTGGCTTGCCAGGCTATGTAAACGTAGAATAAGACTATGGAGGCAAAAGCATTAACTGCATGATGTAAGCGGTCATCAGCCATTCCCTATAAGCTTTACAGAGGCGTTGCTTGGTTGTGTTCTGCAGCAAATAGTATATTTCAAATTTGAGCACCACACTCCAGCAGCATTGATTTGTAAGGCCCCATGGAGTTAACTTGTGTAGGGTATTTTGTTCTGAGATAATACACCAAAGAAGTACAACTAATTTGGAATTGAATAGGACTGCAACTAATGATTATTTTAATGCTCAATTAATCTATTATTTTGTCGATTAATCGATTAACCGGATAAAGTAAAAAAAGGAATAATGTCAATCCCTGTATTCAAAAACATGACATCCTTTCTAATTAACAGCGTAGAAAATTAATTATGATTCATTTACTGGTTTGGCCAGAGCATGTCCGAAAATATGTAAAAATGTTAATCATTATTTTCTAAGCTAAAAGCAAATCGCGGGCGTCGAGGTGAAATCTTCTACCATTAGTTACTTTTCCGGAAAACCCCAAAACAGCATGCACTTTCAATCATAAACATTGCATTTTCCACACTTAAGATTGGTCAATAATAAAAAATTTAAAAATAAAAAACACCACACATGTGGACTGACCAATTGTACAGATTTTTGGAAAAATATCAAATTTACCAAATTGTGACTGAGGTTTTCGGCCCAACACCTGCGAAAAGTAAAAAAAAAAAAATTGGTCTTCTATCATAGAAATCGGTGAATATTTACTGTTCAGAAGCTGACATTCTGAGGATTTGGAGAATTTCTAAACAAAGAGGTATCTAAATGAGTAAGTGATTATAAAAATAGTGATACATTTGATAATTGATTAATTGTTCATTGCAGTTGTCGATTAATCGTTGCGCCTCTAGTATTGAACATGTAACATGCAACATGTATTTAAGCAAAAATAGCCTTCTGAAACTAATTATTCCAAATATAATGAATCTCTCTCTTTTATTTTGAAAGACAACCAAACTGAAGTTTGATCAGCATCTCAGAAGGGACTGTGGTTACACTTTGAGGCACCACTGTTTATATAATAATTTATATAATAATTTCTGGGTTAGGGTTAATCTTTTTTACCTCTACTTGTGTATTTTATGCACTACCACGCCACAATACAGCAATCATCTAGATTAAAAATCTTCAATAAATGTCAACTCTCTTGAAGGTTGGTTTGTTTGTTATTGCAGAAAGCATGCTGTCATGCCTTACTGTGACAGAGT
The DNA here is from genome assembly GCF_051991255.1 of Vanacampus margaritifer. Taxonomy (NCBI): domain Eukaryota; kingdom Metazoa; phylum Chordata; class Actinopteri; order Syngnathiformes; family Syngnathidae; genus Vanacampus; species Vanacampus margaritifer. Next base: position 23,946,767 of record NC_135442.1, read on the forward strand.
TCGAGCCTCTCCTTTACACTTGATGTGCAGACAGGACCAGCTAGCTGTGGCTGTCTGCAACCTGCAGAAATACCCACTGGAGTTGCCACTGGAGTACCAGGTACACAGTCCACCAACCTACCCTGAATAGAGTTTGAAATTAGTTTTCATTTATGTTTGTTATAAAATTTTCAGGAACTGCTATTGTGCATTAAAAAAATATTCTACTCATTTTGAGGTAAAAGAATGCTTATTTCTCATTTACTTTGGGGCGGCATGGCTCAGAGATAGAGTGGTGGTCACCCATCCATGTGGTTGTGGGTTCGATCCTCACACCTGGTGATCAAGTTGAAGTGTCCTTGAGCAAGATGTTGAACACCAGATTTGCTACCAGTGGACCAAGCAGCGCCCTGCATGGCAGCAGTCGACCACTGGTGTGTGAATATGTGTGTGAATTGGTGAATGTGAGGCATTGTAAAGCGCTTTGGGCACCATATGGTGTAGTTAAAGCACTATATAAAAAAGTTGTCTGTTTTACTATTCCACTTTAAATAGCATATTTACTTGGAATCTGTGCAAGTCTTACTAATGCAGAGGAATTACGATGGGTTGTCTGACGAGCAGCACATAGTCTGTCATCACTGGACAACATGGTTTCTGTAAAAAAAAAAGTGTGAAATACGGAAGACCTGAAGCTGAACTGAAATGATGTTGAATTCATGTTAAGATGTATATGAGATTCAGACTACGGGCTATTCGGTCCCTGTACAACCGATGTCAGAGTTTGGTCCGCATTGCCGGCAGTAAGTCGAATTTCTTTCCTGTGAGGGTTGGACTCCGCCAAGGTTGCCCTTTGTCACCGATTCTGTTCATAACTTTTATGGACAGAATTTCTAGGCGCAGCCGAGGCGTTGAGGGGGTCCGGTTTGGTGGCCTCAGCATTGCATCTCTGCTTTTTGCAGATGATGTGGTGCTGTTGGCTTCTTCAAGCCGTGATCTCCAGCTCTCACTGGAGCGGTTCGCAGCCGAGTGTGAAGCGGTTGGGATGAGGATCAGTACCTCCAAATCCGAGACCATGGTCCTCAATCGGAAAAGGGTGGAGTGCCCTCTCCGGGTCGGGGATGAGATCCTGCCCCAAGTGGAGGAGTTCAAGTATCTTGGGGTCTTGTTCACGAGTGAGGGTAGGTTAGAGCGGGAGATCGACAGGCGGATCGGTGCAGCATCTGCAGTGATGCGGACGCTGTATCGGTCCGTTGTAGTGAAGAAGGAGCTGAGCCGTAAGGCAAAGCTCTCGATTTACCGGTCGATCTACGTTCCTGCCCTCACCTATGGTCACGAGCTGTGGGTCGTGACCAAAAGAACAAGATCCCGGATACAAGCGGCCGAAATGAGTTTCCTCCGCAGAGTAGCCGGGCTCTCCCTTAGAGATAGGGTGAGAAGCTCGGTCATCCGGGAGGGACTCAGCATCGAGCCACTACTAGGAACCAGTTGAGGTGGCTCGGGCATCTGGTTCGGATGCCCCCTGGACGCCTCCCTGGGGAGGTGTTCTGGGCATGTCCTACCGGCGGGAGGCCCCGGGGACGACCCAGGACACGCTGGAGAGACTACGTCTCTCGGCTGGCCTGGGAACGCCTTGGGATCCCGTCGGAGGAGCTGGCTGAAGTGGCTGGGGAGAGGGAAGTCTGGGCTTCCCTGCTAAAGCTGCTGCCCCCGCGACCCGACCCCGGATAAGCGGAAGAAGACGGACGGACGGATGAGATTCAGACTTGGACTGACCAATGTGGAAGAAGGAGTTAAATACCTAAAAGAAAATCTCTTAATTTTGGAAATTTATTTTTAAGATATTGTGAATGGGAATAAGATTAACATTTTGTAGTTGGAATGGTTGGATTCAGTCAAGGAAGGTGGAATAATGTGAAATATCTTTTAATTTGGAGGTTTGTTTTGAAAATGTGTGTGATTCTAGGAATAAGATTTGTTACTCTTTATTCGTCACACCCAGGAGGCCTCCAGGAGGCATCCTTATCAGATGCCCTCTTCGGTTTCCTCTCAATGCGAAGGAACAGCTGCTCTACTCTGAGCCTCTCCAGGATGACTGAGCTTCTAATCTCATAAGGAGAGGTCTGTCACCCTGCGGAGGAAACAAATTTTGGCCGCTTGTATCCGAGCTCTTGTACTTTGCGTCACGACCCACAGCTTGTGACCATAGTTGAGGGTAGGAACGTAGATTGACCTGTTCAGTGAGAGCTTTGCCTTTCATCTCAGCTCATTTTTCACCACAACCAATCCGCATCACTGCAGACACTGCACCGATCCTCCATTTGGAGCAGGAGCTCATCCCCTACCTGAAAGGGCACCCTTTTTCGACTGAGGACCATGTTCTCAGATTTGGAGGTGCTGATTTTCATTCCGACTGGTTCACACTCCGCAATGAAACAATCCCAGTGAGAGTTGGATTGATGAAGCCAACAGTACCATATTATCTGCAAAAAGCAGAGATGTGATACTGAGGTCACCAAAATGGACACACTCAATGCCTTGGTCAAGAAATTCTGTCCAAAATGGTAATGAACAGAATCGGTGACAAAGGGCAGCTTTGGTGGAGTCCAACCCTCATCGTAAACGAGTCCAACTTATTGCCGGTAATGCAGGCTGAACTCTGACATCGGTCAGGCGGGGACCAAACAGCCCATATCAGGGTGTTTGGTACCGTATACTCCCGAAGCACTTGCCACAGAACTCCCTGAGGCACACTGTTGAATGCCTTTTCCATGTTGATTGGTTGGGCGAACTCCCATGCACCCTCGAGGACCCTGCCAAGTGTGTAGAGGCGGTCCGCTGTTTCACGGCCAGGACGAAAGCCACACTGCTCTGCCTGAATTTGAGGTTTGACATCCTTATGGACCCTCCTCTCCAGTGCTCCTGAATAGACCTTACCAGGGAGGCTGAGAAGTGTGATTCTTCTGTAGTTGGAACACACGTTCCAGCCCCCTTCTTCAAAAGGGGGACCTCCACCCTGGTCTGCCAATCCAGCGGTATTGTCCCCGATGTCCACACAATTTTGCAGAGGTGTTTCAACCAGGACAGCCACACAACAATCAGAGTCTTTAGGAATTCCAGGCAGATATTCCTTCACCCCCAGGGCCTTGCAACTGAGGAGCTTTTTAACCACCTCTGACTTCAACCCTACATCAATTTGAAGAATATTAACTAACGGAGTAAGACTTGCCATTTTTGGGCATGGGTAGACATCGGCCAAATGCCTCTGACTTACCCTGCGTCGACGCCGCAGTGTTGAGTATCACTCACTCATGTTACTCCCCACTGCTCGCTGACATGATTGAACCTTCTTTTATATTGTAGGCTGCAGCATTCTTCTTTTAAAGTTCAAATCATCTGCTGTAGTTGCGGTGTGCATTACCCTCATGTTTCCAGGTTGTTCTAATCTAATTGCATGTCATGTGATAGCTTGACGTAGAGCCAATCACAAGCTGGGATGTAGAGGATCGAGTGTAATGCTTCATATGATTGGGGGAGCCAAGAAACATCAAGGGCTGTTTTTTCTTCTAAGTCTGTTGTTTTAATAATTTTCATGCAACGACCTTGACTTTAAAAATGTATCCAGTAAAAAGTACAGATACTGATGTGAAAAAGTAACGGATAAAAGTAAAGAGTATTCTATGGCTATGTTTATATGAGGATGATCTGAACAGAAGACAGAAAAGTGGTGTCTCGTCTCTACCTTTCATTTCGCATTTTGACAAGCGTTTATTAGAGAAAATTTGCGTGCATACGGTGACACAACAGTGTGTGGAATTCTACCAGGCGACAGGGTGATCCCTAGATGTCCCTCCATGCGCAATGCTTAAAATCTCCCTTCGTGTTTGATCACACTGCCAGTCGCTACTACTGATTGGATGATTTGGTGAGATTCGTAAAAGGGCGCTGCCTGGAACCGGCGCGCAGTGAAGATGATCAAACTACTATCTAGAACGTGGTAAGCTAAACAAGCTTTCTGTATAGGAGAACCAGCAGAGAGATCACTAACGGAGAGCAGCCAGCGAATGTGGTGCAGTGCAGCAGTTCTGTTGCGGTGGCTCGGCCGAGAGACCGTACACCCCGGCTGGCTACTCACCGCTGGCCCCTGCCTGCCTTCACTGGTCCAGACCGGGCAACGGCACAATTTGATCTCTGATCTGATTGTCACTCATGTGCCGCGAAAACCAAAATGACAGTTACTAGTAAAAATAAATAAATAATCGACGCTGGAAGGACTCCTGTTGGTTTATTATAGCAGCAGCTGGCTGGCCATCGCCCATATATAATGTAAGGTAAACGCGTACGCGACATAAGCAGATTTGAGCGGAGTTTTGCGTTTTGGGCCGTGCATATGGGAACGCAACGGTGGAGCATATTCAACTTTTCCACTCTGGTGGGTGGTTTGAAACTTTTGTGTTTTCAAGCCCCCAAAACGACATCACCGTCTAAACCACAGGATTCAGAGTCCGGTCCTCAATGGCCCTGAGTCCTGCATGTTTTTGAGGTTACTCCAACACACCTGATTCAATGATCAGGATCATTATCAGGCTCCTGCAGAGCTTGCTGATGAGCTACGAACCAGCTGTGTTGAACGTGGGAAACCTCTAAAACATGCAGGACTCAGGCCCTCGAGGACCGGACTTCGACACCACTGGTCTAAACAAAGGCACTGCTGATAGAATATTTTTACGTTTTTACCCCCAAGCGTCCTTTTATAAATGGGCCCTAAGAAATAAATGATCAGGAAAGTACAAAGTAATAAATAAACTACTCAACTACAGTAACAAAATATTTGTACTTCGAGGGAGGCTACTCTCTCGTACAGGCAATGAGCTGTGGGGAAATAGCCCACACCTGCTTGGCACCGCTCTCTGTGGGTAACTCCAGAGTGGAAGAGAGTCCAACTCCTCTCAAGAGGACTGGTACCAGGGTCCAAGATATGTGTTGAGGCGAGTCCGACTGTCTAGTCGGAACTTCTTGTGTGTTCAGGGTTAGCTGAAAGGCATTGATCATAAAGGATGTGTCTTGTATTGTGTGTCCACGTAAGTGTCTATGCTCTCTTTACATTGACATATAGAAAGTGCATCGTTTCATTGTTTCTCATTGGACAGTAGCATGTTGGCGAGTAACCTCACATTCCCTATAACGAATTGTTAAACAAATGGTTTAAAACCCCTGTAGCACTGAAATCTCTAGTTAGATTTCCATCCACCCATTTTTCAAGAAATGTGAAAATAAAACTGAATGGAAACACCAGAAATTTAAAAAAGGGCCCAAAATTCGCCAAAACGTTTTTACGCTTAGAGGGGAAGGATTTTGAAGCGTATCGAAAAGAGTAAAATGCAAATATTGGCTATAAAAACACTTCCAAAACAGGTTTGGCGAATAACCGCTGGCCAGATACACGTCGCGTTCACCAGATATTATGTCACGTATGTTTGTAGTCCCAAAGCAATGGCAAACGATAAAGTAATGTATGTTTGGGGGGAACGATGAAACAGAAATCTTTTTGGTATTAATTAACACTAGATCTCCCATAGCTGTCATTTTGACTGTTCTCAAAATTGGTTTTGTTGTTACTCTGTTTACATAGATCAACAATGTTCTTGGTCTTTTGACAACTCCTCTCTCTATATGTATATCATTACTTCACTGGCATTTTATTGTATTAAAAATCGAAAAATATTTAGGAGTAATTAGTACTTGTATCTCCACAGCCGTCAATTCGACTGTTCTATTCATTTCAATGTACATCTTTCGCATTGCTGAGCCTGAGACCCTCGGTGTTGCGCCGCTGGGCTTTCGTATTTGGCACCGCTGGGCTTCCGTATTTGGAACCGCTGGGCTTCCGTAGCAACTACCATTTAGTGCGCAGGCATTTGGCTTAGGATACAAGCTTGATCACCATGTTGAATAAAAAAAAAAATATATACTAGAGAAAAAACTTTACACAGTTACACTATGAGAAGCTGACAGAGTCTGACGAATCACGTTGAGTGGTTACTGGATCGCTCGGCAGTTTCAGACAGCAAGTCCAAACAAGACCAGCCCACCCCCGCTAAAAGGAGACGTGTACCGCTCCACTGGAAGTGGCGACGCAGCACAAAGTAGAGTAAAAGCTTATAGTAAAAAGTAGGGTCCTAGCTGTGATGTAGTCATGACGTTTTTGGCAGTACAAGCCTGATAATCAAAATTAATAAACCCGTTTTCCACAGAGAAGCAAGAAAAAGGCTTTATTAGTTACTCAAAACAGAGAGTAATAACCATATTAGGCGATTGTGTGAGTACGAGAGCGCAAGCCGTCAAAATGACTGCTCTGGGAGATCTAGTTGTTTAAGAATTCTAGTAGTCCTAGTGTTAAAGAAGTGAATATTAATGCTATCTTAGATGGAAAACAGCAAAGAAAAGCTACTGTTTATCAAAAATTACAAAAGTAAACTCCTACAACGTCATCACATGGCACTTCCTGGTCTTCTTCTTTTAAATTACTGGTGGATCACATCTCTATGGTGTATACCGACCACTTACAGCGGCGGAGTCCCCTCTCAATATTCCCGAAAGAAGAACACATGTAAACGGGCACAAGTTGCATGCCCGTTTTGCGCATTTTCAGTAAATTTGCTTTAAAAATTCTAAACAATTGGATGGAAACCTGACTTCTGTCTCACTTCACTTAGGCTCTTGTCCCCTTCCGTGACTCGTCCGGGATGTATTTTTCACTGAGGGGATGCCGGCGAGCTCCATATTAGTCTCAAAGTAGTAGATCCTTGTGGTTGCTGGTGAAGTGTTGAAAAGAGTGTGGGAAATGTCAGACAATGTCCCTATTTTCTAAAAAGAGGAAGTGATTGAAGCTGCTACAACAGGATGCTGAGTCAGTGCCCAGAAGTGACATTTTTGGGAGTGGTGACAGTGATGAGAGTGGGTTGTTGTGAATTAGTCCCACTGTTACGTGACAATGGAGCAGAAGTGCAGCATAGGGCTTTCTCATGTCACATTTTTTAGAAACAGGCAAATAACAAAAGATTGGTGGGTGGGCACATACTCCAAAGATGTTCAAAACACAATGTCAGTGTTCACTTATTCTAATTGTCATGTATGTTATTACAGTACTTTGAACAGATTCCAGATGTAGCTGCTGACCAGCTGTCCTTTTTTGGAGGCGCAGTGGAGATTGCCGACTTCTGTCCTTTCAGTCAGGAGTTCAGCTGGCACATGAGTGGAGAGTATCAGAGAAACTCTAACTGCAGAGTGTCAGAAAACCAACCAGGTAATTTTCACACTTCTACAGTTATTGCCAACTGCAAAAATTAAGATTTTATTTTGAAGATTGTTTATTAATCAGTGTAACCTCATGGGAGACATTCAGGATAACATTTGGTTTCTTGATAAAAACAATGCAAATGATCAGACATTTATTACAATTATTATTTTCTATAAATTTCCCAAATCCGCCAAAAATCCTTCGATTGATTGATCCTTCGATTGTGGAACAGCTATTGCGGGACTATGAATCGGTTGAGTGAGGCTATACACAGTTGTCATCTTTTCAAGGTCTCATAGTATCAAAATTGTTGGAAAAATTGTATAATAAGTTATCACATGAATAAGCACTTTACTATTTGCTGCAATTGAAATGCTACACCCACACACTTACACCAGATGCATGTTTGTTTGTTTTTATCATTGTGAGTTGAGTACCGCCTTTTGTTCCGCCTTCTAAACTTGCTGAGTGCTGAGAGCATCCACTTCCTCTTTTCTGCAGAAAGACAAACTTGGGTGTGGTCCTTGATTCCTGTCTCACGGAGTTGTATCATTTGAGGAAGATTTAAACGTAACCTTGACAAAAATGCACTTAAGTGGGGTTTTCTATCAATAATATGCATCCCAGCCTGTCTACAATCCTACCAGGTATGAAAAAAGTCAGTATGCGACTTCTTTAGCTTTCTCCTCCTTTCTAAAATGTGTGCTTCAAACGGGCAGATTAAACTTCCGTGACTTGGTGATGTCAAAAAGACATGGAAGTGCACTCGAGCCCACCCCCTCGGGTTAGTGGCACTGCCTCTGGTAAAGGTTTGTCACATCCACAGAAATTCGAGAAGCTGGCTGCTCCTTTTTTTTTTCTTCTCCTGCTTGCATACTCCATGGAAAACAATGGGGAAACAACGACCATGAAGAAAGGGTTGCTCTTTTGTCCGAGTCTTTGAAAAGACAGTGGATTAATTTTATTTTTGAAGGCCGTTGTACCAACAGCATTTCCGGAAGGACTGTTTTGTTAAAACGTGAAAGATGTAAATTTAACAAATTATTTTGAATTACAGATGTGCCATATCATACCTTCTACCATATTACCGGTGTATTTTTAGTGCCTAAAGTGGGAGCTACATTTGTCGTGTGGAGGTTGTTTGGTTACAAGAGGTCAGATATGATAAAGCAGACGGTGATTGATAATGCTGAAGCGGTCACATATTGTTTTGCCAAGATACAATCTGGGGTGGTTATTTTGCCGTGACTGGCAACTCGCCACCTAGTTGACGTTACTTACTTGATGGTAACCAGCTGCTAAGTGGTCTCAACGAGACGGCTTGCACGTTGTGACTAAGCAGTGACCTAAATGTGCACATTTGTGTTATTCATAACCGCTTGTAAATGCCTATAAGCATTCACGGCAAATCAGAGACATTCACAGGAAAATAACCCTCTCAGGAGAGTTGCCAGTTACGGCAAAATAACCACTGCCTAAACAACCACAAACTAGCGCTACAGCATAGTGTCTGTTGTAACGTTATTTTACTTTTTCTTACGGTGAAATGGTATGCCTCTTTTCCACATATTAACTCTTTTACCCCCAAAAATGTTTAATGACGAATACTAAAATCATGATGAATGCCGACATAAACGTTTATTGACGTTTACTATGTTTATTATTTGTTTGGCGAACTTGTGGGGAGCGTGCTCCCATCCTTTTCACTTACTGACTTGGTCAGACTTTTCTCCACAGCTAGACAAACTGCTTGTTTTCCCCTTCTCTGACTTTGATTCGGTCAGGCTTCGCTCCGCAACCGGACAAGCTGTTAGTCAATGGTACATGTTTTGTGCCGTGCAGGTGAATCCAGGAGGGTCGTTCAGCGACCTTCACAGCATTCGGGGTCGTCAACAACACTTACAAGGACCTTCCCTTCTTGGGCTGGACCTTGTCACAACCCTTGATGGGAGGTTGGCCTTCCTGCAGAGGCAAAGAGTCATCTGGCATTTGATTACACATTTTCACTTCCTTGCCATTTAACAATCTCCTCATATAGTCACTTAAATCAATTTCTTTCATCTACTCGGCTTAACTGGTTATTTACAATAGGCACATTAAATAGTCTACCCCCGTCCCTTCCCCCTCCCCTGTCCGCCTTCCGCCCCCTCCCCTGGGCCAGGGGCTCCATCCGTGGCCCGGGTCTCGGCGCTCCGGGGGCCCTTGGTGTTGTGCCCGCTCCGCTCCGGTGGACCTCCTGGCACCTTGGGCGGGCCCCAGTATGCGGGGGGCGAGCCCTATCGCCCCGCCAGGCTGGTCCCATATACGATACGATACGATATACTTTTATTTTCCCCGTGAGGGACTTTTTCCTGGACTCCGTCCAGCTGCAGTTTACAGTAAAGAGAAAACAACAGAATAGAAAGAGATAAAATTCAAATTAAATAAATAAGAAGTGCAGCAATAAGTAGAAGACTTCCCAGAAGTCTTCACAGAAGTGTACATGTGTAGAGAAGTACATACATGAGGACTGCACACACCCGTACACACACACACACTCCTATATATATATATATTACACGCACACAACATTGCACCATATATCTTATTGCACTGGGTTAATGTCGGTTGTTAAGCAGTTTGATGGATGTCGGCAGGAATAAGTTCTTGTAGCGGTTCAGCCTGGTTCTGGGGGCCCTGAATCTCCTGCCAGAAGGCAGTAGCTGGAACTCATGATGCAGAATGTGAGTCGGGTCAGTAATAATTTTCTGTGCCAGTCTGGTGACGGACCGCTCATAAAGCATCTGTAGGGAAGGATGATTCCTGACCCCCATGATCTTCATGGCAGTCCGCACCAGACCGGCAATCTGTGACCTTGACTGCACAGTCAGGTTGCCGTACCAGGCCGCAATGCCGTATCTGATGATACTTTCCAATGCAGCCCGGTAGAACAACAGCATGATCCTCTGCTCCACTCCATAGACCCTAAGTCTGCGTAGGAAATGGAGACGCTGTTGGAGTTTGGAGCACAGACTTCCAACATGTACCCTCCAGCTGAGTGTGTTGTCGATGTGGACCCCCAGATACCTGTATGAACCCACCTGGCTGATGTGGTTGTTTTTAACTCTTTCACTGCCACTGACGTTTAAAGACGTCAAGTAAAAACCTACGCTTCACTGTCAATGACGTCAAAAGACGTCATCCAATGATTTATTTTTTTTTTTTTGAAACGGGTAGAGGAAACCCTTCCGCATGTCTGGTGAAAGTTTCCAGTCTGTCTGTTGTGCCTAATGACTATTTTTGGACCCTAGAGGGCAGCGATGACTCTCTTTTGACAAGATCGGGTGGGCGTCAGTAGAGGCGGAGCTAGAGCGTCGAGCAGGAGATGAGAATGGAAGACAAAGGAAAAATGGCGGCCGGTCGTGAGGAGCTCACGCCGGAGACGTTTTTTTCAAAGACCAAAAGCATCGCTGAAAAAGCACATTGTTGACGACGATGATCATCATCGATGATGAAGATGAGGGTGGTGACTCCGTGGTTGAGAAGCATTGACGCGGCAGTAGAAGACGTTAGATGGAGCTAGATGGAGGAGGGAACGGGCAATGGCGAGCGTTTGCAAGCAGCTCTACACTTACAAGACGAAAGGCATCGACCAACGCTAAAATAGTACATTGATGACGACGATGATCATCCTCGATGATGATGAAGGTGAATCCGAGCTTGACGGCGAAATTGGAACCGCTGACGCGGCAGCTATGACGGTGTCGTAACGCGGAGCGCAACCGAGCACGCACAGGCGGACGTTCGATCGGACGACGGAGAGTGCCCCGAGTCCAATGCATATTCATCGGAGGAAGTGTGTACAGTCTGCTACTTGCTTTTTATTCCCCGGAAAAAAAGGCCGTCAAGAAAGTGTAACGTTTGCACGCAAAACGGACCAATGTGAAAGTGAAAGTAAACTGTTGTGCGAGTCCTGGCGTCTCCTTGCACGCAGGAGAGCGTTACAAAAGGAAAAACTGTACTTGAAACATCCACATAATTGTAAGTAGTACCACAGTTGCACACATTTGTAAATAGTTTGCGAAATTGTTATGTCAAATTGTTACACTGTTGAATGGAAATAAACGTATTTTGCAATCAAAAAACACTTTTTCATTGTTGGTGAAAGCGTTTTACAGAAGTAAAGCACTATTTAGGTGTTTGTGGCATCATTCATGGACAAAAAGAAGTGTACAATTCACTAGAGTGCATGAAATCGTTTCACAAAAAGCTCTTTTTCTCCGTTTTTTGTTTCAAAAGAGAGAATTTCGGTGAAAGTAACCATTTTCTATTGTTGATTACTGAAGAACGGAATAAGGTAGAAACAAACTTTTTTTTTCTGATGAAAGATGAGAGTCCAATATTTCATTTGGTAGTATGTGTGTTTCCATAGTCCAAACACAACATTTTCTGTGGACCTTGAAAGATCACTCAAAATGCTTAAATCGGCTGGCAGTGGGGACAACCCGTTTCTGAAAACGTCTGGCAGTGAAAGAGTTAATGACGACTGGCCTGTGGTCACCAACAGTTTTTGGATCAAATATCACCTCCTCTGTCTTCCCCACATTGAGCACAAGATGATTCCGGTCACACCACTGGACAAATTTCTCTATTTCTGAGAAATAGTCCAGTGGGCTACCGCCGGCCTGCAGCAAGCTGACGATAGCTGTGTCATCAGAGAACTTAATGATAAAGTTCTCTGGGTGTGATGTCACACAATCATTTGTGTACAACGTGAAGAGGACCGGGGAGCTGACGCAGCCCTGTGGGGCGCCTGTGCTTATCAATCTGGGTTCCGAGAGGGAGCTGTTGACCTTGACTTGCTGTGTGCGCTGTGTCAGGAAGGAGTGATACCACCTCGAGATGTACGGGTTCACATTCATCTCCTTCAGTTTACCCAAAAGCAGGTGCGGCTGCATTGTGTTGAACGCTGAGCTAAAGTCAACGAACAACACACGTGCATAAGCTTTCGGGCCGTCTAGGTGTTTGCTGACCAGATGTGTGATGCTGTTGATAGCATCGTCAGTGCCGCGACCCCGCTTGTAGGCAAACTGAAGGGAGTCTCAGTGTGCATCCACCTCCCCCCTAAGCCGAGTCACCATCAGCCTCTCGAAACACTTCATGACAATGGAAGTTAGAGCCACAGGCCTGAAGTCAATATTGACCACAGGACATTGTTTTTTAGGAACCGGGGTGATTACTGATTTTTTCCAGAGACTGGGAATGGAGTGTGAGTCCACAGATCTCTGGAAGATGGGCTGCCATGCCGCTGTGAGCTTCTCTGCACAGGATTTTAGCAGAAGGGCAGATATCCCATCCAGTCCTGAGGCCTTTTTTGTGCAGACAGACCTAAAAGCAAATTGGACATCATGGGGATGAATCACCAGCCTTGAGTCCTGCTCATTCACTGAAATGGACCTCAGGACCTCCCCACATTCAGAGGAGAAGTCCTGGGTTTTGAATCTTAAATAAAAGTCATTCAGCTCCCTTGCCTTCTGGAGGTCATTTAGGGTGCTGAGACCTTTTTGAGCAGGAGTCAAGTTGGTGAACCTCCTCATGGTGTCCCACATTTTCTTGGAGTTGTTAGCAGCAAAGTGTTGTTCTATAGACTCTTTGTGCTTCCTTTTTGCTTTTTTAAGCATGTGTTTGAGTTCTTTTTGAACCAGTTTGAGCTGGGCTCTGTCCTGGTTCTTAAATGCCCTTTTTTCGCGGTTAATACAGTCCTTTAGCCTCTTTAGTAATATACGGTTTGTTGTTGGGGTAAACAGTTATTTCCTTTGTTGGTATGATGTTGTCCACACAGAATTGAATATAGTCAGTTACAGTCACAGCAGCAGTATCCACATCCAGCCCATGAAAGGTATTCCACTCCGTGCATAGGAAACATCCTTTAAGGGTCTCAATGCTGTCATGAGACCAGCTTTTTACAGTCTTTCTCTGTGGTTTGCTGCGTTTGAGAGCTGTTTTGTAGGTTGGGATGAGGTGAATTGTGTTGTGGTCTGAGTTGGAGAGGGGGGGCGGGCTCTACTCGCATATGCGTTCTTCACGTTCTTATAGCATTTGTCCAGGACTCTGGCTCCCCTTGTTCCACATTTTACATACTGATGAAAACCCGGGAGAGACAGCTCCAATTTGCAGTGGTTGAGGTCTCCTAAGATGAAAACCGCCCGGGGCCTCCGGGCACCGTCGCAGTTGTTGTTGAACGCATTTGGAGACGAAGGCGGCGGCGCTGGCGGCGTTCCCGCTGGGCGGAACGTACACGGCGCAGAGGAAAATGTTTCCAAACTCCCTCGGTAGGTAACCCGGCCTCAGACTCAAGCAGAGAAGCTCCACGTCGGGGGTGCAGGTGATCTGCCGCACCGCGTAATTCCGACACCAGTTGTCGTTAATGTAAATAAAGACGCCCCCACCTCTGCTTTTTCCCGACGCCTCAGTCCTGTCGGCGCGAATGAGTGAGAATCCCTTGATCTCACACAAAGAGCCTGGGATGTCGCTGTGGAGCCATGTCTCCGTGAACACCATGGCGCAGGTGTCCCGGTGCTCGCGGCAGGCTGAGGTGAGGCTCCTCAGCTCATCCAGCTTGCTCTTTAAGGACCTCACGTTGCCGAGCAGCAAGGACGGCAGCGCTGGTCTGCATCCTCTCCTCCGGAGCTTTTGGCGTGCTCCACCTCGCTGTCCTCTCCTCCGGCGGCGTTTCCCTGGGTCTGCTCGCCGAATCTCCTCCGGCAGGTCGGGGGGTGGTGTGTCGCCTGTTGAGCGGAGGGCCTCTGATGTAGGACAACAAAGCCATGTCGTTCCTTTGTTCTTTTGTTTACACACGCCATGAGTAGATTAGGCTCCGTTCGGAGCCCCGACATGTGCTGTAACTCGCGGACAGATTGAGCTTAGAAAAAATTTGAGAACCAGGCGGGGGGGCCAAATGTGGTCAGGGAGGCCGCCCCATGGCGCTCCTATGTCGGGTATGGCAGGCGAGAGCCCCCGCTGCAGAGGCTCCAGAGGTGGCACTTTGAAAATATTTCGAAGATTGGTTGACTTAGAAAAAATTTGAGAACCAGGCAGGGGGGGCCAAATGTGGTCAGGAAGGCCGCCCCATGGGCTCAAGTGCCACCCAGAGCCGTTCGATACCGAGCCGGGGTGCGCCCGGAAGATGTTTTTGTTATATTTACAGATATATATAGATGCTAAACGAGAGGGCCAAGCACCCTAACCCCTGCGGGGATTCCACACGTAACGTTACATAGCTCAAAGGTTGCATTGTCATGGAATACACGGTGCATTCCATACCATAAATACTAAAATATATTCTTGTTATTTTTTAATTAACTAATTTATTAATTGTTATTCTATAATTCAGACTGGTGGAGGAACTATGCAGCAGAACGCTATGGACCAGACTCTGTGTGTGTGTACCAGAAGTCAGCCTTTATAATGGAGCAGTGCACCAAGAAGATCACTTACCCTGACTGGGGATCTGGATGTTACAAGGTACTAGCAAGATGATACAAGGTACTGGGGAGTGGGGGGCACAAACATCTTTACCAGATAAAAATGCACGAAACTCCTTTCGCTGTTCAAATTAAACAAGGAAACGGTGAGTAATTCTGCGAAAACATAATTAATTGCTGCATCCATTCGTCTGTTAGGTTTGTTTGTTTCCCCCCGCCATCGGCACTTATTGGTTTCGTCCTGCCTAAACAACGCCTGATTGGTCCGATCGAAAAAAGATAGACTGCAAACATATCAGCCTGGAGCGGGACAAGATGTATTCTCCGGAGTTTGTAAACTCCCAAATACCGCGAGAATTCATCTGGCTGGCAAGGTTATAAGAAATGACTGATCAACTCAAAACTGGAGTTGCGATTATAATGCAAAGTAGCTGATGGGAAGTGAAAGTGCAATCATGTCACAGAGTGCAAACTGGCCTACGGTCCTCCGATCACTTTCATTTCATTCATTTCATTTATTTGTTTATTTTTAAATATGGGACAGAACATATTAATGAACATTTACAAATGTAAATATGTATGGGATTGTAGTCGTTTGACTACAATTTCTTTATCTTTAAAATCAGTGCTAGTCTTGAGCTTGCAAAACTCTGCTCCCCAAAACTGAATTCTGCAGGTATTGCTTCCCCCAATGAATGACTGTTATCCCCAGATCGATACCTTATTTTTATAGCATTCCATACTTTCTTTTATGGTCATCTAACCTTTAACTGAATTATTATTGGTTGGTACACAGCAAAATCGCCAGTGTTAGATTAACACTAGAAAAGTGTTTATGTGTCCACACCAATGTGTGTAAATCTGACACTTTTCAAAATGTTACTTTTCTCACACTTAACCAGTGTTACTCCAACACAGTATAGTGTTTAAAATATTCACTGGTAAACACTGAGTAGTACTGTTGAAAGTACTCTATACTAGTGTCAGTGTTAAACATTTAATTCTACCAAACTTACATTTAACTCTGGTATTTAAACACTTATGAGTGCATTGCCCTCGTGTCAGTGTTAAACTTTTAACTCAAACTCCATTTTACTCTGGTAAATGGTACTTCATTTATATAGTGTTTTTCTTCCTTATAAGGCCCTCAAAGCACTTTACATTTTGACTACTGATGACCAGTGTTGGGAATAACGGCGTTTAGAATAACGGCGTTAGGTAACGTCGTTCTTTTTTCATAAACGAACTAATCTAACTAATTATTCTCCCCATATTTGAAACTATGTTATCGTTATTGTATGTGAAATGAGTTGTTGTACAATACATTTATTAGTTTCAAGGCTCGAAGTAAGCTTACAGTAGTTTCCGGTAAATCCATTCATGGAAATGTCATTTGCGCACAGTTAGAGGCACTGTTGTTGTCGCATTTCATCACAATAAAGGTGTCTTGACAGCTGGAATGTGTAGTGACTTTTATTTTGGAGGTACTACTGGAAGCAGGTCATGACATGATGTTAGCATTTTAGCAAGTCCACGTCCCTCGCTTGGAACTCATTCAGTTTTTGACAACTTTGACAAGACCGACGTAGATTAAAATAACAGTAGAATTTGCCGAAAAACGGCCGCCATGGAAAGCAATTTGTTGACAATTCTGTTCCACCAAGAACCATTACAGGACATCGCAACTCCAGAAGCATTATGACAGCGATAAAGATAAGTCACATAGCGACACACGCCTAGCATAATTAATCGCGCTAACAATTTTATTTCTCTTAACCGTCTGTGCTACAACTTTCCACAAATTACATATAGGTGACATATGTGCCACAAATCACCATATATCCAGTATTTATTTTATTATGGGACTGCTTTGCGAAGCAAGCAGGCACATATTGTTATTCTACCTAGGACAGTGGTTTATTTTTCTTGTCGTTATTATTATGGGACTGCTTTGCGAAGCAAGCAGGCACATATTGTTATTCTACCTAGGACAGTGGTTTATTTTTCTTGTTATGGGACTGCTTTGCGAAGCAAGCAGGCACATATTGTTATTCTACCTAGGACAGTGGTTTATTTTTCTTGTTGTTATTATGGGACTGCTTTGCGAAGCAAGCAGGCACATATTGTTATTCTACCTAGGACAGTGGTTTATTTTTCTTGTTGTTATTATTATATATTATTCCACGATTTTTCCGCTAAAATGCGGCCCGTACCGTACATCGCACCGGCACAAATGAGGTATCAAACGATGCGGCTCGATCTGACTCGCTGCGCTATTATTTTTCTAAGAATTCCCAGTTACCTTGGCGACGCTATTCCCAAAAAACTCCCAAATTAACTCCCCATTGGGAATGAATGGGAAAAAAATCACACTTCAAGCACCTTTTTCCAAGACACGCTGCGCGCGCATACGTTATCCGACCGATACGAATTTTAGCTCATTTTGTAGGAATTTGTCCCATCTTTAGCTCAGTGTCGAAATCTTTTTTAAGGAATGAAAGCCCCCCCCCCCTGTTCGGGTTCAAAGACAGTAGCTGAATTAGCTTTCTCACACACTCTGTTGGCTAATTAGCCATCCAGTGCCGGGAACCAAATAATGTATTAGAAAAAATTTCACTTCAACTCGTCACCACTGCCACAATCTTTTGTCACTAGACGTCAAATTCTCACATTTTGTAGTCACGAGTGTCTTCTTTCAGACAAACTAACTTTTATTTGGCTAAGGTGTCATTTAGTGCCTTTATTTTCCCTTTAAGCGAAGAGAAATTGGACTCTCTCGCCAATCTCTTCCATGTTAATTTGGGTGTTTTTTTCCTCTTCATTTCGGATAAATCATACATTTTCAACCTGCTCTCATTTGGTCATTTTTCATCCGATTAAAAAAATTACAACATGCTCGTGTTCCCCAAACCCTTGCCGTTCTAACAAGCCATTTCTTGAATCTGTATCTTGAAGAGTTAAGTCGTGAGAGGCTTTTGTTCCAGGGGTGCGTCTGTCATACAATCTCAATGGAATGCAACCAATCTTGATGATAGTTGGATCTAGTCTTCTCTCTTTTCCCTGATTGGTTCGTTTTCTGCTTGTCTGTGCTGTGGCCAATGAGAGACGCTTTAATGACACCAATTAGAAGTTTCTCGAGAACCTACTCCTCCCATTTCATCTCGTCTGAGGTAAGTTGCAAGGCAATTGTTTGTAGTCTGGTGAATAATGCTAAATAAGTGTGATTTTGCAAGTTTTCCCCATCCTAAACTACATCACGTTAATACTGGCGATGTATTGAAACGTATTTGATGTGTTTGAACGTTATGTTGCTGTTTTAACAAGATTGGAAAAGTTAAGTGCTAGAGATGGTAGCCTACATGCTAGCTGCACCTGCTAGCGCTAGCAAAGAGCTAGCAGATGTTACATTAAAGTTTTAATGTGCAGTAAAAAAAAACTAAGAAAAGTTTGAGTAGGCTCTAAATCTCAATTGTGTACATCTCTCGTTGCTACAATATACAGTAAGGCTTTTGTCTCGTCTGTCGTCGACGTGGGGGGGGGGGGGGGGGTTGAGTGGCGTGTCGACGGTGTAGCGAAGCGGCGCCAATGAGGGATTTCGGAGAACATGCTCGTGTTCCCCAAACCCTTGCCGTTCTAACGAGCCCTTTCTTGAATCTGTATCTTCAACCGTTAAGTCGTGAGAGGCTTTTGTACAAGGGGTGCTTCTCTCATGCGATCTCAATGCAATGTGGGTGCGTGACGTCACTTCAACTCGTCACCATGGCAACGATCTTTTGTCACTAGACGTCAAATTCTCACATTTTGTAGTCACGAGTGTCTTCTTTCAGACAAACTAACTTTTATTTGGCTAAGGTGTCATTTAGTACCTTTATTTTCACCTTAAGCAAGAGAAGTCGGACTAATTCGCCTGTCTTGTACATGTTAATTTCAGGCGCCTTCCTCTCTCCATTTCTGATAACTCATAAGTTTTCAACCTGCTCTCATTTGGTCATTTTTTATCCGATTAAGAAAATGAGAACATGCTCGTGTTCCCCAAACCCTTGCCGTTCTAACGAGCCATTTCTTGAATCTGTATCTTCAACCGTTAAGTCGTGAGAGGCTTTTGTACAAGGGGTGCTTCTCTCATGCGATCTCAATGCAATGTGGGGCGCGTGACGGCTCCAAGTCAAAAATGTATGTGCTCTTAAAGTGACAGTGACATATTTTTAGATTATGGTTAACTTCCACATTTCTTGACCGATTCCAGTCATTTAAATTTTAAACTGTTCAGCTCATTTACATTTTTTTAAATACATGTTCAGGGACAGTGAGATACTTTTAGTTGATGTTGATTATGGTTAACTTCCACATTTCTTGAGCGATTCCAGTGGTTTAAATTTTAAACTGTTCAGCTCATTACCAAAGAGTCAGCAGTCCCATTCAAAATTTCCGCGGGAATTTTTCTAGTTGTTATTATTATATATTATTCCACGATTTTTCCGCTAAAATGCGGCCCGTACCGTACATCGCACCGGCACAAATGAGGTATCAAACGATGCGGCTCGATCTGACTCGCTGCGCTATTATTTTTCTAAGAATTCCCAGTTACCTTGGCGACGCTATTCCCAAAAAACTCCCAAATTAACTCCCCATTGGGAATGAATGGGAAAAAAATCACACTTCAAGCACCTTTTTCCAAGACACGCTGCGCGCGCATACGTTATCCGACCGATACGAATTTTAGCTCATTTTGTAGGAATTTGTCCCATCTTTAGCTCAGTGTCGAAATCTTTTTTAAGGAATGAAAGCCCCCCCCCCCTGTTCGGGTTCAAAGACAGTAGCTGAATTAGCTTTCTCACACACTCTGTTGGCTAATTAGCCATCCAGTGCCGGGAACCAAATAATGTATTAGAAAAAATTTCACTTCAACTCGTCACCACTGCCACAATCTTTTGTCACTAGACGTCAAATTCTCACATTTTGTAGTCACGAGTGTCTTCTTTCAGACAAACTAACTTTTATTTGGCTAAGGTGTCATTTAGTGCCTTTATTTTCCCTTTAAGCGAAGAGAAATTGGACTCTCTCGCCAATCTCTTCCATGTTAATTTGGGTGTTTTTTTCCTCTTCATTTCGGATAAATCATACATTTTCAACCTGCTCTCATTTGGTCATTTTTCATCCGATTAAAAAAATTACAACATGCTCGTGTTCCCCAAACCCTTGCCGTTCTAACAAGCCATTTCTTGAATCTGTATCTTGAAGAGTTAAGTCGTGAGAGGCTTTTGTTCCAGGGGTGCGTCTGTCATACAATCTCAATGGAATGCAACCAATCTTGATGATAGTTGGATCTAGTCTTCTCTCTTTTCCCTGATTGGTTCGTTTTCTGCTTGTCTGTGCTGTGGCCAATGAGAGACGCTTTAATGACACCAATTAGAAGTTTCTCGAGAACCTACTCCTCCCATTTCATCTCGTCTGAGGTAAGTTGCAAGGCAATTGTTTGTAGTCTGGTGAATAATGCTAAATAAGTGTGATTTTGCAAGTTTTCCCCATCCTAAACTACATCACGTTAATACTGGCGATGTATTGAAACGTATTTGATGTGTTTGAACGTTATGTTGCTGTTTTAACAAGATTGGAAAAGTTAAGTGCTAGAGATGGTAGCCTACATGCTAGCTGCACCTGCTAGCGCTAGCAAAGAGCTAGCAGATGTTACATTAAAGTTTTAATGTGCAGTAAAAAAAAACTAAGAAAAGTTTGAGTAGGCTCTAAATCTCAATTGTGTACATCTCTCGTTGCTACAATATACAGTAAGGCTTTTGTCTCGTCTGTCGTCGACGTGGGGGGGGGGGGGGGTTGAGTGGCGTGTCGACGGTGTAGCGAAGCGGCGCCAATGAGGGATTTCGGAGAACATGCTCGTGTTCCCCAAACCCTTGCCGTTCTAACGAGCCCTTTCTTGAATCTGTATCTTCAACCGTTAAGTCGTGAGAGGCTTTTGTACAAGGGGTGCTTCTCTCATGCGATCTCAATGCAATGTGGGTGCGTGACGTCACTTCAACTCGTCACCATGGCAACGATCTTTTGTCACTAGACGTCAAATTCTCACATTTTGTAGTCACGAGTGTCTTCTTTCAGACAAACTAACTTTTATTTGGCTAAGGTGTCATTTAGTACCTTTATTTTCACCTTAAGCAAGAGAAGTCGGACTAATTCGCCTGTCTTGTACATGTTAATTTCAGGCGCCTTCCTCTCTCCATTTCTGATAACTCATAAGTTTTCAACCTGCTCTCATTTGGTCATTTTTTATCCGATTAAGAAAATGAGAACATGCTCGTGTTCCCCAAACCCTTGCCGTTCTAACGAGCCATTTCTTGAATCTGTATCTTCAACCGTTAAGTCGTGAGAGGCTTTTGTACAAGGGGTGCTTCTCTCATGCGATCTCAATGCAATGTGGGGCGCGTGACGGCTCCAAGTCAAAAATGTATGTGCTCTTAAAGTGACAGTGACATATTTTTAGATTATGGTTAACTTCCACATTTCTTGACCGATTCCAGTCATTTAAATTTTAAACTGTTCAGCTCATTTACATTTTTTTAAATACATGTTCAGGGACAGTGAGATACTTTTAGTTGATGTTGATTATGGTTAACTTCCACATTTCTTGAGCGATTCCAGTGGTTTAAATTTTAAACTGTTCAGCTCATTACCAAAGAGTCAGCAGTCCCATTCAAAATTTCCGCGGGAATTTTTCTAGTTATTATATATTATTCCACGATTTTTCCGCTAAAATGCGGCCCGTACCGTACATCGCACCGGCACAAATGAGGTATCAAACGATGCGGCTCGATCTGACTCGCTGCGCTATTATTTTTCTAAGAATTCCCAGTTACCTTGGCGACGCTATTCCCAAAAAACTCCCAAATTAACTCCCCATTGGGAATGAATGGGAAAAAAATCACACTTCAAGCACCTTTTTCCAAGACACGCTGCGCGCGCATACGTTATCCGACCGATACGAATTTTAGCTCATTTTGTAGGAATTTGTCCCATCTTTAGCTCAGTGTCGAAATCTTTTTTAAGGAATGAAAGCCCCCCCCCCCTGTTCGGGTTCAAAGACAGTAGCTGAATTAGCTTTCTCACACACTCTGTTGGCTAATTAGCCATCCAGTGCCGGGAACCAAATAATGTATTAGAAAAAATTTCACTTCAACTCGTCACCACTGCCACAATCTTTTGTCACTAGACGTCAAATTCTCACATTTTGTAGTCACGAGTGTCTTCTTTCAGACAAACTAACTTTTATTTGGCTAAGGTGTCATTTAGTGCCTTTATTTTCCCTTTAAGCGAAGAGAAATTGGACTCTCTCGCCAATCTCTTCCATGTTAATTTGGGTGTTTTTTTCCTCTTCATTTCGGATAAATCATACATTTTCAACCTGCTCTCATTTGGTCATTTTTCATCCGATTAAAAAAATTACAACATGCTCGTGTTCCCCAAACCCTTGCCGTTCTAACAAGCCATTTCTTGAATCTGTATCTTGAAGAGTTAAGTCGTGAGAGGCTTTTGTTCCAGGGGTGCGTCTGTCATACAATCTCAATGGAATGCAACCAATCTTGATGATAGTTGGATCTAGTCTTCTCTCTTTTCCCTGATTGGTTCGTTTTCTGCTTGTCTGTGCTGTGGCCAATGAGAGACGCTTTAATGACACCAATTAGAAGTTTCTCGAGAACCTACTCCTCCCATTTCATCTCGTCTGAGGTAAGTTGCAAGGCAATTGTTTGTAGTCTGGTGAATAATGCTAAATAAGTGTGATTTTGCAAGTTTTCCCCATCCTAAACTACATCACGTTAATACTGGCGATGTATTGAAACGTATTTGATGTGTTTGAACGTTATGTTGCTGTTTTAACAAGATTGGAAAAGTTAAGTGCTAGAGATGGTAGCCTACATGCTAGCTGCACCTGCTAGCGCTAGCAAAGAGCTAGCAGATGTTACATTAAAGTTTTAATGTGCAGTAAAAAAAAACTAAGAAAAGTTTGAGTAGGCTCTAAATCTCAATTGTGTACATCTCTCGTTGCTACAATATACAGTAAGGCTTTTGTCTCGTCTGTCGTCGACGTGGGGGGGGGGGGGGGGTTGAGTGGCGTGTCGACGGTGTAGCGAAGCGGCGCCAATGAGGGATTTCGGAGAACATGCTCGTGTTCCCCAAACCCTTGCCGTTCTAACGAGCCCTTTCTTGAATCTGTATCTTCAACCGTTAAGTCGTGAGAGGCTTTTGTACAAGGGGTGCTTCTCTCATGCGATCTCAATGCAATGTGGGTGCGTGACGTCACTTCAACTCGTCACCATGGCAACGATCTTTTGTCACTAGACGTCAAATTCTCACATTTTGTAGTCACGAGTGTCTTCTTTCAGACAAACTAACTTTTATTTGGCTAAGGTGTCATTTAGTACCTTTATTTTCACCTTAAGCAAGAGAAGTCGGACTAATTCGCCTGTCTTGTACATGTTAATTTCAGGCGCCTTCCTCTCTCCATTTCTGATAACTCATAAGTTTTCAACCTGCTCTCATTTGGTCATTTTTTATCCGATTAAGAAAATGAGAACATGCTCGTGTTCCCCAAACCCTTGCCGTTCTAACGAGCCATTTCTTGAATCTGTATCTTCAACCGTTAAGTCGTGAGAGGCTTTTGTACAAGGGGTGCTTCTCTCATGCGATCTCAATGCAATGTGGGGCGCGTGACGGCTCCAAGTCAAAAATGTATGTGCTCTTAAAGTGACAGTGACATATTTTTAGATTATGGTTAACTTCCACATTTCTTGACCGATTCCAGTCATTTAAATTTTAAACTGTTCAGCTCATTTACATTTTTTTAAATACATGTTCAGGGACAGTGAGATACTTTTAGTTGATGTTGATTATGGTTAACTTCCACATTTCTTGAGCGATTCCAGTGGTTTAAATTTTAAACTGTTCAGCTCATTACCAAAGAGTCAGCAGTCCCATTCAAAATTTCCGCGGGAATTTTTCTAGTTGTTATTATTATATATTATTCCACGATTTTTCCGCTAAAATGCGGCCCGTACCGTACATCGCACCGGCACAAATGAGGTATCAAACGATGCGGCTCGATCTGACTCGCTGCGCTATTATTTTTCTAAGAATTCCCAGTTACCTTGGCGACGCTATTCCCAAAAAACTCCCAAATTAACTCCCCATTGGGAATGAATGGGAAAAAAATCACACTTCAAGCACCTTTTTCCAAGACACGCTGCGCGCGCATACGTTATCCGACCGATACGAATTTTAGCTCATTTTGTAGGAATTTGTCCCATCTTTAGCTCAGTGTCGAAATCTTTTTTAAGGAATGAAAGCCCCCCCCCCCTGTTCGGGTTCAAAGACAGTAGCTGAATTAGCTTTCTCACACACTCTGTTGGCTAATTAGCCATCCAGTGCCGGGAACCAAATAATGTATTAGAAAAAATTTCACTTCAACTCGTCACCACTGCCACAATCTTTTGTCACTAGACGTCAAATTCTCACATTTTGTAGTCACGAGTGTCTTCTTTCAGACAAACTAACTTTTATTTGGCTAAGGTGTCATTTAGTGCCTTTATTTTCCCTTTAAGCGAAGAGAAATTGGACTCTCTCGCCAATCTCTTCCATGTTAATTTGGGTGTTTTTTTCCTCTTCATTTCGGATAAATCATACATTTTCAACCTGCTCTCATTTGGTCATTTTTCATCCGATTAAAAAAATTACAACATGCTCGTGTTCCCCAAACCCTTGCCGTTCTAACAAGCCATTTCTTGAATCTGTATCTTGAAGAGTTAAGTCGTGAGAGGCTTTTGTTCCAGGGGTGCGTCTGTCATACAATCTCAATGGAATGCAACCAATCTTGATGATAGTTGGATCTAGTCTTCTCTCTTTTCCCTGATTGGTTCGTTTTCTGCTTGTCTGTGCTGTGGCCAATGAGAGACGCTTTAATGACACCAATTAGAAGTTTCTCGAGAACCTACTCCTCCCATTTCATCTCGTCTGAGGTAAGTTGCAAGGCAATTGTTTGTAGTCTGGTGAATAATGCTAAATAAGTGTGATTTTGCAAGTTTTCCCCATCCTAAACTACATCACGTTAATACTGGCGATGTATTGAAACGTATTTGATGTGTTTGAACGTTATGTTGCTGTTTTAACAAGATTGGAAAAGTTAAGTGCTAGAGATGGTAGCCTACATGCTAGCTGCACCTGCTAGCGCTAGCAAAGAGCTAGCAGATGTTACATTAAAGTTTTAATGTGCAGTAAAAAAAAACTAAGAAAAGTTTGAGTAGGCTCTAAATCTCAATTGTGTACATCTCTCGTTGCTACAATATACAGTAAGGCTTTTGTCTCGTCTGTCGTCGACGTGGGGGGGGGGGGGGGTTGAGTGGCGTGTCGACGGTGTAGCGAAGCGGCGCCAATGAGGGATTTCGGAGAACATGCTCGTGTTCCCCAAACCCTTGCCGTTCTAACGAGCCCTTTCTTGAATCTGTATCTTCAACCGTTAAGTCGTGAGAGGCTTTTGTACAAGGGGTGCTTCTCTCATGCGATCTCAATGCAATGTGGGTGCGTGACGTCACTTCAACTCGTCACCATGGCAACGATCTTTTGTCACTAGACGTCAAATTCTCACATTTTGTAGTCACGAGTGTCTTCTTTCAGACAAACTAACTTTTATTTGGCTAAGGTGTCATTTAGTACCTTTATTTTCACCTTAAGCAAGAGAAGTCGGACTAATTCGCCTGTCTTGTACATGTTAATTTCAGGCGCCTTCCTCTCTCCATTTCTGATAACTCATAAGTTTTCAACCTGCTCTCATTTGGTCATTTTTTATCCGATTAAGAAAATGAGAACATGCTCGTGTTCCCCAAACCCTTGCCGTTCTAACGAGCCATTTCTTGAATCTGTATCTTCAACCGTTAAGTCGTGAGAGGCTTTTGTACAAGGGGTGCTTCTCTCATGCGATCTCAATGCAATGTGGGGCGCGTGACGGCTCCAAGTCAAAAATGTATGTGCTCTTAAAGTGACAGTGACATATTTTTAGATTATGGTTAACTTCCACATTTCTTGACCGATTCCAGTCATTTAAATTTTAAACTGTTCAGCTCATTTACATTTTTTTAAATACATGTTCAGGGACAGTGAGATACTTTTAGTTGATGTTGATTATGGTTAACTTCCACATTTCTTGAGCGATTCCAGTGGTTTAAATTTTAAACTGTTCAGCTCATTACCAAAGAGTCAGCAGTCCCATTCAAAATTTCCGCGGGAATTTTTCTAGTTTTTATTATTATTCTGATTGCTGTAGTAAATGACAGTGGTAGAACATACAGTATAAAATAAGTATAAAATACATAAGTATAAAATAAAAACATGATGATAATAATAGTAATAATAATAGTAATAATATAAAAAAATAAAAATCAATTTTTTTATACAAAACAATGTTTTTTTAAGTAGTGAAAAAAGTTACTTTGCCTAGTAATGAGTTACTTTTATTCTGAAGTAATTCAATTACTAACTCAGTTACTTTTGTTAGCAAGTAATGAGTAGCTATAACTTCCCAACACTGCTGATGACACTGCATCAGGAGCAACTGGGGGTTCAGTATTTTCACACTTACCTGGGATCAAACTCACACTCTCAGGGTTGTGAGACGACCACTCTACCACTGAGCCACGCAGCCCTGCCAACGACTGGCTGTATCGCTATTAAAATGTCAACAGCGTGCTGGCAAATTGAAAAGTTTGGCCTTCACTGGAAATGAGGGTGTGGTCAATTTAACACTCATGGTGGTGCTATTCAGGTTACACCCAACATCCACCCCAACACTCAAGGAAATTTACTCTGACAGTGTAACTTTTTATCCTAACAGTGTTAAAATAACACTGCTTACTGCATATTTGATCGAACACTGGATATTTAACACTGACCGATTTGCTGTGTTGAGTGGCTCAGATGCGACACTAATGCAGCAAGTATCTTTTTTTTTGTTCGCTTAATAGGTTTATGTACTCCAGAAAATATCATGTCTGCAAATGTGTGTCTTGTATTGATTTCCTGTATTTACATTTTTAATATTATTTCTCTATCACAGGTCTTATGCTCTGCTCAAGGCCTGACAGTGTACGTTCAGGAACAATCCTTCCTCTGTCTCCGTAAAGGTCAGCTGCTGAGCTTGAGTGTGCAAGTCAGCGACTGGGTGTACAGCGGTGTCCTGATCTGCCCTGCTTGTGCTGACTTCTGTGATGACTGTCCGGTCCTCCAGGAGGTCCCAACCATAAACACCTCCAGGATTAAGACCATTGGTCTGTATTTCCCATTCACATTATACATACATGTACAGTACTTAAAGTACTGAGTGGTGTTGAACAGGCCTGTGCATCCTTTACAAAAGAAACACATACAGAAAGTAGCTACATCTGGCCATGTTTGTTCTTAAAATAGGGTTAGGGTTAACCCTAACCCTCAATCTATATGTTTTTTTTTAAACTAATTTAATACACCTCTGTTTGCGCACCATAGTTCCTTGAAATCATGATGGTACTTATAGCCAGGTTAGCTGTAACATAGTCTCATTAATGGAGGCAATAGCATTTGGTAATCTTTTGCTTTAGATTAGTTATGTCCTATATCTTTGGTCAATCCACAATATCTTTAAAATAGCCCTATAGGAAAATGTGCAGGGTAGTGATATGCAGGGTGGTTAAAAAATAATCTGCCAAAATCATTCCACGATATTTCAAAAATTAAAAACAATAGAAAACTATAGTTTGGACACGCGTTGCACAAACCTTCAAGTTTTTAACTTCATGACTTCCAAGTGCTCAATGTGGCCACCACCGGTCTGTAGTACCTCTCCTAACAATTCAACGCTGAAGCACATTTTCATTCAGTGCCACATTGGGCACTTGTAAATGCGTGAAATAAAATCTTTGAAGGTATGTACAACACACATATCCAAGCTAGAGTTTTCTATTGTTTTGCTTTTTGTTTTTTTGAATGTTGCGTTTTGATTCTTTTTTAATCACCATGTATGATGAATGGTGAGATCGAAAGGTAAAGGAAAACATTGGCAGTAATTTATGTCCTTTTGAAGAATCAAGCACTGATTTGATTGCACACGATCCCACTTTACATCGGCCTATTCCCCTTTGGACTTCCTCTGTAAGTTCCTTAGTCACAAGAGGGTATTCTGAGATGCAGATCCTCACATTCTGTCTTCAGTTTCTATGAAACATGAGAGGTTGCCTTGCCACATCACTAAAATAAACTCTGGTGATGAACATATCATCCTCAGAAATTAGTTCCAGCATGCTAACTGCAAACTTCATTTACACAGGGTTTGTACTGCCGTGTTCCCTTTCTGTTCTCCTTTCTTAACATAGAAAGCATGATTTAAAAATTGCAAGTACCTGTACAATATTCCATTTATGTACAAAAAAACTGCCTTTGGTAGCATCAGTGGCTACACTTAACTGTTAAAGCCCAACAACACTCCAGATACTTTGGACACACAATAAAATATTAAGTTTTTCTGTCTACTTTTGATACATTTGGGGGCATATTCTCCCGTTCGCACTTAAGTCAATTGCTTACGCGCTTTTCTTAAACACTCCAAATATGCAGCAATTATCCCGTCTCAGCTTCTGACACACCCATCATGCATAACTATAGGTGCGTAACCATCAAATTGATTGTGAAATTAACTTTTGTGGTGAATCCGAAAGTTATTGCCAGTGACGCGCATGTTGCTCATTTTCGGGCTAAGGAGTGTGTGTTTTTGCATTCACTTACTTCTTAACTTATTTGCTCCCAAAAACGTATCCATACGTTCTATTTTAAATATTACCAGTGTCCCAAAGATTTATTTGTACGTTTTTTTAAAAAATGTTTTTTTATTGCTGGAGCATACAGAAGGTTTTGATACTACATCTGAACTGAAGAGAACGGTTGAAGAAATGGTAGTTAGTACAAAAATGGCCAGCAGGTGGCAGCAGAGTATACAAGATCAACCAGGGCCGTGTTGCAAAAAGCTCCTTTCCCCACAGTTTTTACCAGATTTGTGAATAATGATGAAATTTAGCTATATTCTAATAGGTCCACTCCTCAGGATGTTTTTTGTTACCTTTTTTTGACAATGATTTCCTGTTATCTCATACCTTGGGATATCACAAATTTATTTTTTCCCAATTTTATTTCTAACATGTATATATAAAAAATCTGACTGGTTATAAAAGTAATAAAAGTAAGGCGTACGGCTGCAGGACCTATGGACTTGGAGATCGGGTAGGGCCCCACAAATTTCGGGGCCAGTTTCGGGCATGGTACCTATACCAGTAACATCCTCACACATACATATAGATGTAGGTTCTTTGCGGACAGCCAGACTCACTGACCCGGTCGGTAGTGGGGCGCGGGCCTCCTTTTCCAGTCCATGGCCCTCTTCACTCTGTCACCCTGGAGCTTGAGAACCAGCCGGCGGATCATGGCGTGGGCGGAGGGTATGATCGCCTCCGCTTCCAAATGGGCGAAGTAGGGAGAGTTGTAATCGTGGGCGAACTTGAAGGGTGAAAAACCTGTTGCGGCTGTGGGCAGAGAATTATGAGCGAGTTCGACCCATACCAGGTGTTTGCTCCAGGTTGCCGGGTTTTGGGACACCAGACATCGGAGTCCGGTCTCAAGCTGCTGGTTGAGGCATTCAGCTTGTCCATTTGCTTCTGGATGGTAACCAGAGGTCAGGTTGGCCTTGGCTCCTAGTGCCCTACAGAAATCCCTCCAGAATCGTGAAACAAACTGAGGTCCACGGCCTGATACAATGCGGCGAGGAAAACCATGGACCCGCAATACATGGTCTATCATGACCTCAGCGGTTTTATTTGCTGATGGTAGTTTGGCTAGGGGGATGAATCTTGCCATTTTCGAGAATCGGTCTGCTACTGTAAGTATTGTGGTTTTACCGTGGGAGGCTGGGAGTCCGGTAACAAAGTCCAGGGAAATGACAACCCAGGGTCTGGAAGGAACGGGGAGAGGCTGCAGGAGACCCATCCGCGGTCAGGTGGACTCCTTGTTCTGGGCACATATTGGGCAAGCTTCCACGTATTCCCGTACCGATGCCTCTATGGCCGGCCACCAGAATCTCCGGGCAATGAAGAACAAAGTCCTGCGGACTCCAGGGTGACAAGACAGACGTGCTCCCACACAGTCAGTCAAGCGGAGCGCTTATGTGAAAATACGGTAAATCTAATTTATGAATGGGTCAGCGGGTAACGACTCTAGTGTAGCCCAATATAGCGGAGTAAGAGTAGCGTTACTTCTTCACACATCTACTCAAGTAAAAGTAAAAAGTATTGCGTGGTAAAACTACTCTTATAAGTACTTTTTTTTATTTATTATTCAAGTAAATGTAATGGAGTAAATGTAACTCATTACTACCCACCCTGGTCCTAAGCGTGTCTTGGGTTGGGCTCCGCCGTTACAAACTGCTTTTCAATGGTCGGGTGAGTGGGTCGGTGAACAAAGAAGTCTTGCCGGCTTGCAGGGAGAGCTCCAGCAATAGACGACTATCTTGTCGACTGTTACCACGACTTGTTGTCAAGCAACTGAAGTCGCAAGTTATGGTGACTGTGGACAGTATAGTTGTCCATTGCTGGAACTCTATGCAAGCCGGCGACACTTCCTTGTTCGCCGATCCACTCACTCAATGCAGTTTGCAACAGCGGAGGCCAACCCAAGACATGCTAAGGACCGCCCCCTCATTTGAATAACATTTTGACAGAACGTCTGCAGCATGAAATAAATAAATGTGAGAGCAGAGCGTTTTTATTATGGGACTGCTTTGCGAAGCAAGCAGGCACATATTGTTATTCTACCTAGGACAGTGGTTTATTTTTCTTGTCGTTATTATTATGGGACTGCTTTGCGAAGCAAGCAGGCACATATTGTTATTCTACCTAGGACAGTGGTTTATTTTTCTTGTTGTTATTATTATATATTATTCCACGATTTTTCCGCTAAAATGCGGCCCGTACCGTACATCGCACCGGCACAAATGAGGTATCAAACGATGCGGCTCGATCTGACTCGCTGCGCTATTATTTTTCTAAGAATTCCCAGTTACCTTGGCGACGCTATTCCCAAAAAACTCCCAAATTAACTCCCCATTGGGAATGAATGGGAAAAAAATCACACTTCAAGCACCTTTTTCCAAGACACGCTGCGCGCGCATACGTTATCCGACCGATACGAATTTTAGCTCATTTTGTAGGAATTTGTCCCATCTTTAGCTCAGTGTCGAAATCTTTTTTAAGGAATGAAAGCCCCCCCCCCCTGTTCGGGTTCAAAGACAGTAGCTGAATTAGCTTTCTCACACACTCTGTTGGCTAATTAGCCATCCAGTGCCGGGAACCAAATAATGTATTAGAAAAAATTTCACTTCAACTCGTCACCACTGCCACAATCTTTTGTCACTAGACGTCAAATTCTCACATTTTGTAGTCACGAGTGTCTTCTTTCAGACAAACTAACTTTTATTTGGCTAAGGTGTCATTTAGTGCCTTTATTTTCCCTTTAAGCGAAGAGAAATTGGACTCTCTCGCCAATCTCTTCCATGTTAATTTGGGTGTTTTTTTCCTCTTCATTTCGGATAAATCATACATTTTCAACCTGCTCTCATTTGGTCATTTTTCATCCGATTAAAAAAATTACAACATGCTCGTGTTCCCCAAACCCTTGCCGTTCTAACAAGCCATTTCTTGAATCTGTATCTTGAAGAGTTAAGTCGTGAGAGGCTTTTGTTCCAGGGGTGCGTCTGTCATACAATCTCAATGGAATGCAACCAATCTTGATGATAGTTGGATCTAGTCTTCTCTCTTTTCCCTGATTGGTTCGTTTTCTGCTTGTCTGTGCTGTGGCCAATGAGAGACGCTTTAATGACACCAATTAGAAGTTTCTCGAGAACCTACTCCTCCCATTTCATCTCGTCTGAGGTAAGTTGCAAGGCAATTGTTTGTAGTCTGGTGAATAATGCTAAATAAGTGTGATTTTGCAAGTTTTCCCCATCCTAAACTACATCACGTTAATACTGGCGATGTATTGAAACGTATTTGATGTGTTTGAACGTTATGTTGCTGTTTTAACAAGATTGGAAAAGTTAAGTGCTAGAGATGGTAGCCTACATGCTAGCTGCACCTGCTAGCGCTAGCAAAGAGCTAGCAGATGTTACATTAAAGTTTTAATGTGCAGTAAAAAAAAACTAAGAAAAGTTTGAGTAGGCTCTAAATCTCAATTGTGTACATCTCTCGTTGCTACAATATACAGTAAGGCTTTTGTCTCGTCTGTCGTCGACGTGGGGGGGGGGGGGGGTTGAGTGGCGTGTCGACGGTGTAGCGAAGCGGCGCCAATGAGGGATTTCGGAGAACATGCTCGTGTTCCCCAAACCCTTGCCGTTCTAACGAGCCCTTTCTTGAATCTGTATCTTCAACCGTTAAGTCGTGAGAGGCTTTTGTACAAGGGGTGCTTCTCTCATGCGATCTCAATGCAATGTGGGTGCGTGACGTCACTTCAACTCGTCACCATGGCAACGATCTTTTGTCACTAGACGTCAAATTCTCACATTTTGTAGTCACGAGTGTCTTCTTTCAGACAAACTAACTTTTATTTGGCTAAGGTGTCATTTAGTACCTTTATTTTCACCTTAAGCAAGAGAAGTCGGACTAATTCGCCTGTCTTGTACATGTTAATTTCAGGCGCCTTCCTCTCTCCATTTCTGATAACTCATAAGTTTTCAACCTGCTCTCATTTGGTCATTTTTTATCCGATTAAGAAAATGAGAACATGCTCGTGTTCCCCAAACCCTTGCCGTTCTAACGAGCCATTTCTTGAATCTGTATCTTCAACCGTTAAGTCGTGAGAGGCTTTTGTACAAGGGGTGCTTCTCTCATGCGATCTCAATGCAATGTGGGGCGCGTGACGGCTCCAAGTCAAAAATGTATGTGCTCTTAAAGTGACAGTGACATATTTTTAGATTATGGTTAACTTCCACATTTCTTGACCGATTCCAGTCATTTAAATTTTAAACTGTTCAGCTCATTTACATTTTTTTAAATACATGTTCAGGGACAGTGAGATACTTTTAGTTGATGTTGATTATGGTTAACTTCCACATTTCTTGAGCGATTCCAGTGGTTTAAATTTTAAACTGTTCAGCTCATTACCAAAGAGTCAGCAGTCCCATTCAAAATTTCCGCGGGAATTTTTCTAGTTATTATATATTATTCCACGATTTTTCCGCTAAAATGCGGCCCGTACCGTACATCGCACCGGCACAAATGAGGTATCAAACGATGCGGCTCGATCTGACTCGCTGCGCTATTATTTTTCTAAGAATTCCCAGTTACCTTGGCGACGCTATTCCCAAAAAACTCCCAAATTAACTCCCCATTGGGAATGAATGGGAAAAAAATCACACTTCAAGCACCTTTTTCCAAGACACGCTGCGCGCGCATACGTTATCCGACCGGTACGAATTTTAGCTCATTTTGTAGGAATTTTTCCCATCTTTAGCTCAGTGTCGAAATCTTTTTTAAGGAATGAAAGCCCCCCCCCCTGTTCGGGTTCAAAGACAGTGGCTGAATTAGCTTTCTCACACACTCTGTTGGCTAATTAGCCATCCAGTGCCGGGAACCAAATAATGTATTAGAAAAAATTTCACTTCAACTCGTCACCACTGCCACAATCTTTTGTCACTAGACGTCAAATTCTCACATTTTGTAGTCACGAGTGTCTTCTTTCAGACAAACTAACTTTTATTTGGTTAAGGTGTCATTTAGTACCTTTATTTTCCCTTTAAGCTCGGACAAGTCGGACCAACTCGCCTATCTCAACCATGTTAATTTCAGGCGCCTTCCTCTCTCCATTTCTGATAAATCATAAGTTTTCAACCTGCTCTCATTTGGTCATTTTTCATCCGATTAAAAAAATGAGAACATGCTCGTGTTCCCCAAACCCTTGCCGTTCTAACGAGCCATTTCTTGAATCTGTATCTTGAACCGTTAAGTCGTGAGAGGCTTTTGTACAAGGGGTGCTTCTCTCATGCGATCTCAATGGAATGTGGGGCGCGTGACGGCTCCAAGTCAAATGTGCGTGCGTGAATGTGCATGATTCTTAAAGGGACAGTAAGATACTTTTAGTTGATGTTGATTATAGTTAACTTCCACATTTCTTGAGCGATTCCAGTCGTTTAAATTTTAAACTGTTCAGCTCATTTACATTTTTTTATGGACAGTAAGATAATTTTAGTTGATGTTGATTATGGTTAACTTCCACATTTCTTGAGCGATTCCAGTGGTTTAAATTTTAAACTGTTCAGCTCATTACCAAAGAGTCAGCAGTCCCATTCAAAATTTCCGCGGGAATTTTTCTAGTTTGTTGATTGATATTCAATTCTATTTATATATTTATTTTGTATTTATTTCGACATGGTTTATATATATATATATATATATATATATATATATATACACACACAGTGGTACCTCGGAGTTTGAACATAATTCGTTCCTGAGAAGTGTTCAAAGTCCGAATTGTTCAACCTCTGAAACATTTTTTTCCCATAGGAAATAATGTAAATGCAATTAATCCCTTCCCAAGCTCCAAAAACAGAAAATTTATATTTGAATTTCTGTTTATGTTTTTTACATTTACAGTACAGTATTCAAACAATAAAAATATCTTACTTTACCTGTTGTGGTGTGATGGCATCAGTGGATGATAAATGCTATGTTAATGCTAGCTTTAGTTCAGCGCTGAGTTGGTGTATTTTACATTGGGCATATTGTTACAGACTACTAAGCGCTCCTTGCGTGCGTTTTTTAACGTCAGGCACGTTGTTGAACAGCTAAGGGGGGGTCCTTGTGCCAGTATTTACAGAAGTAGTCGCGTAATATATATATGTAATCCGTTTTTATTTTCACTTTTATTCATTTATTTTATTTAATAGTTATTTATTTATTTTTAATTTTGGCAGTCTTGGTTCTCCATAAGCTATAAATCTTAACGTTCATTCATGAGGTGTTGGGGTAGGGTGGGGGGATGTTGAATGAACACCAAACAACAGCCTCTAGTGCTCATTTGAGAATTTGTATGTGCACCCGGTAAATTATGTGTTAATGAATGTAATAATACTGTGAAGACAGTGACAATGTGAATGATTTCTTATAATAATTGGGAAACTGATAAATATCAATATAGAACTTTTTATTTCTCCAGATGCCTGCTACTGTCTAAATTTCCAAATGACAAAGACAACACCATTCTTAGGAAATCACAACTGTCCCATCACCGGGACTATTTCACTATTTTTAGAACATGCCCGCAGGCTACGCAGCTGGTCATTGGGGGTCACCAATGTGCTGCCCACGTGCACCACATTGGTGACCCCTGGTCTATAGAGTATGTACACATTTATTAAGGAAAAAAATGCTATTTATTGCCATTGTATTTTTATTGTTTCAGATCCGTGCTCCAGGTCTCCAGGTGTATCCCCCATTGTCAGACTTCAGTTCACCCTTATTGCTCTATTGTTAATCTGCCAATTCAACTAATAGAACTTAAAGAGAGCCGCATGTGTACTCAAATGACTCAGACTTTGACCATCCATCCTTTCGTCCCTTTTGTACTACTGGTACTTAGCTTGTTCAGGGTACCAGGTGAAGTGGAGCGTATCCCAGCTGGACAGTTTTTTTTTCTTCTTTTTTTTGAGAGCACAGTATTATTCATTCGGAAGCCTTCATGAGTCAACATGTCATCATCATCACTCTCTCATTTTTTTGCGTGTGTGTGTGTGTGTGTGTGTGTGTGTGTGCGTGCGTGCGTACGTGTGCGTGCGTACGTATGACTATGTGCTCTTTAATTCACCTGAAACCTGTAATAAATCGCAGACCCTTCACCTTAGCCGGATACTTCAGAGTCCCGCCGGAGTCGTGAAGTTGTCAGGAGACCAGCAAAAGGATCAAAGAAAAGAAAGATGAAACAAAGTGAAATGTATTACTAACCAGACACCACCTACCACCCACAGAGTTACAAAACCAGAATCTTTCACCAATCCCAGATACATCTGAATTCCAACAGATTAGGAACCTCAAGTGACCAGAGGAAAGACTAAAGGAAGGATAGATGAAGCAGAGTGAGATGCACAAACACCAGCCTCCACTGATTCAGCGATCAGTGGGAGAAGCAAATTCTGGTTGAGTTTCAGTAGATGCTGATGTGGTGGATCTGGCATGCATGAGAACCTCTACCAAAGAGGGGAGCGGTGGATTCCTTGCCAGTTAATTGTGGGGCACATAGAACCATTCAAACCGATGGATAATTGTGTGCACATAAGGCAGACATGCTAACCAATGTGCCACAGTGCTGCCTAGTTGACCACTATTTAATATACAGTTGAAAACCAGAAAAAGTTATTTGTTTGTACCAAAAAAACTCAAATGTAATGACTCATGTTCTTTTGTTATATTTGTGTCATTTTGTGGCGGCCGTGGCTCAGGTTGTAGAGACAGTCGTTCAGTAACCAGAAGGTTGGCTGTTCGATCCCCGCTCTCCCCATGTCATGTGTCGTTGTGTCCTTGGGCAAGACACTTCACACACATTGCCTCCAGTGCTACTCACACTGGTGTATGGAAGGTGTGAATGTTTGGTGGTGGTCGGAGGGGCCATAGGCGTACACTGGCAGCCTCGCTTCGTCAGCCTGCCCCAGGGCAGCTGTGGTTACTTAAGTAGCTTACCGCCACCACAGTATGAATGTGTGAGTGCATGAATAATGTTATCCATTGCATTTTAAAGCATCTTGGAGTGTCTAGAAAAGCGCTATATAAATCTGATGCATTATTATTATTTTAACACTGTTAGGATAAAAAAAAGTTTCACTGTCAGAGTAAATTTCCTGGTGGATGTTGGGTGTAACCAGAATTATACAACCTTGAGTGTTAAATTGACCACACCCTCATTTCCGGTGAAGGAAAAACTTTCCAATTCTCCAGCGCCCTGTCGACAGGAGCCGTTTAACTTTTAATTAATCAAACAGAAAAATGTATAAACACATTTTTTAAATACTTTGTCCTTAACTCCCAAAAACGTATTTATAAGTTTTTTTATGCTAGAGCATACAGAAGACTTTGATACAGCTTCTGACATGAAGTGGTTGCTTTAAGCAATGGTAGTATTACAAAAAATGGCCAGCAGGTGGCAGCAGGGTATAAGAAATCAGCCAGGGCCATGTTGCAACAAGCTCTTTTCCCCACAATTTTAAACTGGTTTGTAAATAATGATGAAACTTTGCTATATTTTAATGCCATACCTGCAAAACGGAAACAGATACAAATATACCCTTTTCCCGGTGAAAGAAGAGACTCTAATTTTTTGGGGGTAGGTTCTATGTTTTTATATCAATAGAACAGAATATTCTGTGGGCTTAGCAAAATCAGTCAAAATCCAGTAAGATAGCCGCCAGCGAAGGTGGTTGCTTCAGTGAAAATGGCTGGGAGTGAATGAGTTAAGCGTGTTTTATGTCAATAACGATACATCCAGATTGTTTGGGCATTATGGATCAGTGATAGAGTGGTCGTCTCACAACCCTGAGACTGTGGGTTTGATCCTAGGCCAGTGTGACTATGTCAAAGTATCCTTGAACAAGATACCGAACCCCCAGTTGCTCCTGATTCTGTCATCATCAGTAGGCGAAGAGGTAGTCAAATTGTAAATTGTGCTTTGAGGGCCTTATAGTTAATAGTTTGACTGAGTTAAAAATTTAACATTGACACTGGTGCTATACACGCATAAGTAATTAAACACCAGAGTTAAGTGTAGTTTGTCAGAGTTTTTTTTTTTTTTAAACTGACACTAGTGTGGAGTACTTTAAACACTACTGAGTGTTTACCATTGTAGATTTTTAACACGATACAGTGTTGAAGTAACACTGGTTATGTGTGAAAAAGCAACTCTTTGAAAAGTGTAAAATTTACACTCATTGGTGTGGACACACAAACACTTTTCTTGTGTTACATTAAAGAGTCAAATCATCTTATCTTGTTTGCAGTTTCAGCAAGGATTTTCTCTTTACTGGAAAAAAAAAGAATTTTGCCGAAAGTGTCAGCAAGGTAAGAGGATTTTTTCTCTACTGGAAAAAAAGTTTTTGTCTGAAAAAAAGAAACTCTAAACTCAGTCAAAAAGTACACAGCAAAATTGCTGGGAAGAAGATTTTTTTGTGTCTGAAAAAAGCAAATTGAACTCTACAAATCATAAAATCTGGTTCATCGTTGGTGATTTCAATGTAGATTTTCTACATCCATATAAACATAGGACTGAATTTATTAATGTTCTTTACAGTATCATCGTACGCCCCCAAACAATCAGACCTATCAGAATGAGATCCATAGTGTGACATGAAATGATAATATTTTTTTTAATTAAATAGTCACACATTAAGTGGATAATTGAAATTAGTGATCATCTTCCATTTTTCACAATTTGTAATGAAACAAGCAGGGCAAGATAACTGTACAGAAGGGGTAGAAGCCATGGTTGTACTCAATGAGTAATTACAACAAAATTGGGATATTATGTATGAAGAAAATGATTTAATGTATAAATTATTTTAAATGTTTTTTAGAACATTATATGGTAAAAACTGTCCAATTAAACAATTTTGCAGAAAACTAAAGTATATAGATAATCAGTGAATGTCAAAGGAATTGCAGAATGCTTGCAAAAAGAAAAACACATGATAGAGAATTCATTAGATATAGAACTAAAGAAACAAAACAAAATAAGTTAACTAATATCATGTGAAATTGAAAAAAAAATACAGGGTCTGACATGAATCCTAAGTGCTTCTACTTTAAGGAACTGCCCTGTTTTGGAGAAGATTCTCTCAGGAGGGACTGACATTGCTCCAATGTACAGTCTCCATCCAGCATCAATTAGTAACGGTTGCATAAGTCAAGAGACACTGACACCTTCATTAATATCATATAATATTATTTTTCTTGTTTTTCTCCTTACAGACTCGACATTCTTCTTTTGTATTGCCAATAAAGTTGAAATATGTCCAGGTATAAATCATTTTCCTGCTGTCCCTCATTTCTTACACACACACACACACAGTTCCTAATGGGGACATCCCATTGACATTGTGCATTTTATGCATTTTTTATTGAACCTAACTAAAATCCAATTCAAACTTAAACTATAAAATCTAATTGTGACCCTCAAAAAGAGGTCTGGAGTTGTGAGGACCGGCCAAAATGTCCCCACAAAGCACGAGTGGTCCCCACAATAGTTGGGTTTCCATTCCCCCATTTCTATTAGAATTTTCAAAAATGCAAAAATGTAATTAAATGGAAATGCTAGAAATTTGAAAAAGGGCCCAACGTTTTGACCGGATATTACGTCACTCAGTCGTAAAGCAATGGCGGACGATAAAGTAAGGTATGTTTGGGGGGACGACAAAACAGAAATCTTTTGGGAATTTGTTATGTTGGAGTTGCAGCCTTTGTATCAACTTCTCCATGTGATGTGATGCATCCAGGGGCTGGTTAACATGTCCTCGCCATATGACATCAGGTTCTACACTCAGAGTGTAGAAGAGCGGTCCTGTTTGGGATAGGATCTCAACAGACTTCCACTTGACACTGTGACTGTGATCATCTCTGGCAAGGACCTTCTGGCCAACTTCAAATGTTCTCAATTTTCTCTGCCATTGAGATGATGAGCAATGTTTGTCTTGATCATGGTTGCGGATGTCAGGTTTCAGTAGATCCAGACATGACCTTAGGTTTCTTCCCATGAACAACATTGCAGGTGACTGACCTGTTGTGGCATGTGGTATGTTCCTGTAAGCCATCAGAAAATGTGCAATATTCTGCCGCAGAGGCACTTCCTCCTTCATTCTTGACTTCATGGACTGTTTGAAAGTCAGAACAAAACGCTCAGCCAATCCGTTGGTCGCAGGGTGGTGAGGGGCCGACGTGATGTGCCCTATGCCGTTGTATTTCTGAAAACGCCGGAAGTCCTCATTAGTGAATTGGGCACCATTGTCACTCACTAGGCAAAAAGTATTTGCTTCAAGTCTATAGTTTTTGCAGAAGTAGCTTTATTTACAGTGAACACTTTGGGCCACTTGGAGTGCACATCTACCAAAATGAGGAACATGTAGTCCATGAAGGGTCCAGCATTATCCACGTGTATGCGTTGCCAGGGAGCCATTGGCCATTCCCAAGTGTGGACGGGTGCAAGCTGGGGTTGGCGTTGCGTCTGATGACACCCTGTGCATGACTTGACAAGATCTTCAATTTGTTTATCAAGGCCAGGCCACCACTCAAAGCTTCTTGCAAGACTTTTCATCTTAACTACACCTATATGCCCATCATGCAAAGGAGTACCTTCTGTTGCAGCTTTGGTGGCACAATAACATGTGAACCCCATAGGAGACAGCCTTGGCACACAGTAAGTTGATCTTTCCTTGAGAAGTATTGTGACAGTTCATTTTCAAAATGTGCTGGCCATCCGTTTACAGTCAAGTCATACACTCTAGCCAGTAAGGGGTCATTCCTTGTTTCCTTGCTTATTTGCCCACTGGTGACAGGAAGAGGTTCCATTTGTACCATGTGAACAGCCAAAGCAGGGTCAGCGATCTTCTCAGATTGTGCTTGTGGAAGGCGGGACAGACTCCTTGAAAAACTCAACATTTCTTTTTGTTTGCTCTTAAACCATATTATTCCAGTCTTGTCAAAACTTGATCCAGGTTTGCCAACTGTGTCTCTTCGTCGAGGCACAGTCACAACTGTCATCCAAGTAGCGCTGGGTACCTTGTAGCACCTGGTCCATGGCACGTTGCCAGATTGATGGGGCTCTTGTGATGTCAAACAGAAGTCTGTTGTACTGATATAGTCCTTTGTGCGTGTTAATGGTACCATACTTGCCTGAATTTTCCTCCATCTCCATCTGCATGTAGGCTTGGGCCAAGTCAATCTTTGTGAAATGCTCACCATTTGCTAACCAGTTTATCAAGAAGTACAAAAGATAACTCATACAACTTACCCGTGATACTAGCCCCGTTCTCCCCTACTGGTGGATCACATCTCTATGGTGTATACGGCGGAGTCCCCTCTCAATATTCGTAAGAGAAGAACAAACGGGCATGAAACGCATGTCCATTTTGCGCATTTTCAGTAAATTCGCTTAAAAAATTCAAAGCAATTGGATGGAAAACTGGCTAATAATGGTAAAAACCCAGAATATGCTGTGCTAGAGTTGCCATCCTTCCTGTTTTTCCCAGAATTGTTCTCTTTTTTTTTTACTAGCTGTAAAGCTGGGAGAGATTTGTATTTTCCCAGGACACAATCTGTCTTGTTTTGTTTATTTTTAGGAAGAATGCTATAAGCTAATTTGATTTGATGATTTCCATCCATCCATCCATCCATTTTCTTGGCCGCTTTTCCTCACTAGGGTCGCGGGGGTGCTGGAGCCTATCCCAGCTGGCTTCGGGCAGTAGGCGGGGTACACCCTGAACTGGTTGCCAGCCAATCGCAGTTGATGATTTCCTTAATTCTGTATTCTAAAAATGCCACTGCGCTACTGTGGAACGCTTTGTTACCAAGCGTGCCACCGTAGGTGCACTTTGGATTACCGTAACTCTGGCATGGTGTCTGAAAGTTAAGACGTTGTGCTTTACAGAAAAAGTACTGTCATTACGGTCATTTCAGTCCTCTCACCGAAGTCAGTGAGTCACGGCGAAAGAGTGCAGATAGAAACAGCGGGATTTTCAGACATTTCTACATCAATTTGAGCAAAAAATGTTAACAAGAAGGTATGTATATCGACACTTGTATCACATGGTGGCTTTTTATAGAACCTACCAAGTCTGTAACTTTGTAATACGTACGTAATTGAGGGTGTTGTTTTTCTAGAATAGAAATACAGGTCCTGTTTGTCTCTTATTGTTTTTTAGAGTGAATGCCTTGTTTGTAGTTTACAGTGTGTGCTGAATAATGAACATTCAGAACATTCAAAGTTCAGACATTTGAACAAAAAGTGGCACGTCCAAAATTATTCACAACTTTCTCCTCAAAATCAATAAAAAAGCCTTTATTGGCTATTACAGCAAATAAAACGCATCCTATATTTGCTGATCAGCATTTTGCTTGACTTGGCTGATATTTTTGCCCATTTATCTTTAGTGATGAGCTCATCTTGTCATCAGCCTGATCTTTAGTTTTCTCCACAGATGAACTTTGAATTCAAGTCTGGACTGTCTGGGCCACTGCAAAACGTTAATATTTTTGTCTGCGAATCATTTCTTAACCACTTTTTTGCTGTTTTGTTTTGGGATTTTGTTCTGCTAAAATGTCCATATACTCAAAATTTGCCGGGGGAATGAATAATTTAGGGCTTGACTGTTAAGGGCCAGAGCTTGGAATCAGGTGTACCTTTTTTTTTCTCCTTTTTTATTATTATTAACAAATCCAAGGTGGCAATATATATATATATATATATATATATATATATATAAGTCAGTTAGTATGATATAGCGCCCCAGTTTTCCACAAAGAATTTCACAGGTTTCCACTTTGCCACACTCCATTTTAAATGACCCCTGGCCCAGGGAAACGCCTGCGCTTCTGGTCTGCTTTAGAAATGGCTTATTCTTTGTACTGTAGAGTTTCATCTGGCAACAGCGGCTGGCACGGTGGATTGTGTTCACCCACAATGTTTTCTGGAAGTATTGCTGAGCCCTTTCTGTGATTTCCCTTACAGTAAGCATTCCTGTTTGCGGTGCAGTGCCGTTTAAAGGCCCGAAGATCATGGGCATCCAGAATGATTTTTCGTCCTTGACCCTTACACACAGAGATTGTTCCAGATTCTCTTAATCTTTGGATGATGTTATTCACTGTAGATGATGATTACTTCAACCTTTTTGCAATTTTTCGCTGGTAAGCACCTTTTTGATATTTCTCCACTATCTTTCTGCGCAACATTGGACAAATGGGTGATTCTCTACCCATCTTCGCTTCTGAGAAACACTGCCACTCCGAGAAGCTCTTTTTATATTCCAATAAAGTTGCCAATAGACCTCATTAGTGGTAACTGGTCTTCCAGCTGTTTTTTTTGTGTAAGTGCAATTGATCTTTCCAGCCTCCTATTGCTACCTGTCACAACTTTTTTTTTTAGATTTGATGGCACCATGAAATTTACAATCAACATATTTTCCCTTAAAATTATACATTTTCTCAGTTTAAACTTTTGACCTGTCATCTATGTTCTATTCTGAACAAAATATTGAAATTTGGCTCTTCCACATAATTGGATTACATTTTTATTCACAATTTTTATAGTGTCCCAACTTTTTAGGAATTGCGTTTGTAAAACTCTAAGCCTGAATCTTTAACCCACTGAAAAAAAACAGGAGTCGCTCTTTGCTTTAAAACTATGTCTATCAGAATTTTAAAACTACTAATTAGATCACCCATAGCCGTAATTTTGACGGCTTGAGCTCTGGTAATGATGTCGTTGCTTAAAATTATTATTACACATAAATATAAGCTGTTTGAGTAGCTACTAAAGCTATTTTGTTTATTACATTTTTTAATGTAAATGTATTGTAGCTCCTCTCCCGGGACTACTGGAGTCCACACAGTACCCCCTCCCCCCTACCAGTCAGATGGTAAGGTTGAGGTGTTGGATCTTTCAGATGGAACCTGCCAGATAACTGTTCATAACTTGTTAATTTTTTTCCTTTTTTCTTTTAAATGGTACGTTATTGGATAAGAATATATATACAAGTTATTGTGCTTCCTACTCCTTTTGAACATGTTAATTAGGACATTGATTAATTATTTTCTTTCTTCACATTTTTATTTTAACTTATATTTTGTAATGTGCTAATATGTTCTATAAATCAACCAGCCAACAACAGCTCTGTGGTCTATAGCCTCCTCTTTGTCGACGGGATCTGACGATCTCTGCCTCTTTTTTATTTTATTTTTTATGTCAGCCCATGGTGACATTTCTCTTAATGCCTTGCTGAAAAGTGGTTGCTTTGGAAATCCGAATGACTCATATAAATATGTTCATGTTTTTTAATACAATAAAATGGCAGCATATGAATAATATACACACAGGCACATGAAAAGTCAAAACGCCAGAAGCGCAGAAACATTAGATAATTTCGTAAACAGAGTAACAACACATCAAAGTTTAAGCTTCAAAGTACAGCTCTGTTGTTAACAAACGGCGCCCCTGTGTGGTCGACAACTACAGTTGTCCCTGCGAATGTTGACAAGTTACAACAAACTGTCTCCGGTGGTCAGCATAAGAGGAAAAAACAAGGCAGAGTTAAAACCTGTCTACGTGGGCACACAGCAGTGATCGCTCGGCGTACTGTCATCTCTCCTTTTCTTCGATGCCTTGACAAATGCATGCAACCACACTCATAAAAAAAATTATGAAAAAAATGCTCCAAAACGCTGGCTGACAACTGTTCGAGATTCTCTGAAGGAGAGCAAACGGCGATGGCATTACCGGAAAAGGCGGTGCGTTATGAGATTTTCCCGGAAATACGTCACGGCTATATGTGCATAGAGTCCATGGTCTGCAGCTAGACTCGTCTCTAGACTGTCACACCTCAGTCAACATGGCAGCGACTGTTTCTGTTTTTAATAGAGCAAGACGTGGCTCAAGATCAAAT
The DNA here is from genome assembly GCF_051991255.1 of Vanacampus margaritifer. Lineage (NCBI taxonomy): Eukaryota > Metazoa > Chordata > Actinopteri > Syngnathiformes > Syngnathidae > Vanacampus > Vanacampus margaritifer. The sequence goes on from NC_135442.1 coordinate 23,991,264, forward strand.
TCCCATTTAGATCAAGGCGTCAACGTTATCCAGGTAAGATCATTTGGTGGCGAAGCAGACAGGCTTTCGTTTCTAAGCGTTTAAACAACGTTTCCTAAATTTACATAGAAATTAAAGTCAAAGTCGGTACATAAAATGATAGATTTGGAACTAGTTGTCCATGTCAAAAGGTCAGTAAAATTCATTACAACAATTTGAACCGTCATGTTGGTTGGAAAGACTGAAGCTAACACTGGTACTGCTAAATCACAACAGTCACGGCAACGAAGCACATAACGTACACGCATGTGAAAAGCTACCGCTAAAATAATAGATAAAGAAATTGAGCACAGCGGGGCATCATGTTGGAGGGTAGATGTGGATTACTTGTGTATTTGACTATATTGCGAAGCATTGCAAACAAGTTTTGCTGACTTTGTGTCTAATGCAGTGACGTGAGGTTCATGACTGCCAGGCACTGACTTCTCTGAAGTCGCATATATAAATATGAAACATCTAGAGAGTAGCATGTATTTCAGTTTTGACCTAAATTGAATTTTGTTTTCAAAGATTTTAATTATTCTTAAATCTAGGATGTCACTATTACATATTTTCAAAATTTATTATTAGATTTACTATTCCATTTACATTTATTTTGCATTTAAGTGTATTAGGAAACCATTTTACCCGATTTCTGTTTATGATCCAATTATTGTTCTGTACTTTGTATTGTTTGGTGATTACAATCCCTCACCTCCCTCAAAACAATTAAGTCATACCACAAAGAGGGGTTGACCTAACCTTTTTGAAACTGATTTAGTTACTGGTTTGGTCAACCTAAGTAAAAGAATATGTTTGCAAATTTCTTATTTTGATTGAACACAAAACAATCATTCTGCTTTTTCGAAGGACTACAGAAATCAGTGAATAATTAGTGCTGAGAGGCTTAAATCATAGTAGCAACGTGACAGGATTGACCAAAAATGAAAATCTGTCAAAATGCAAAGTGTGGTTGGAACGAACGGCCACTTCAACCTGCGTACAACACAGCAAGAATTTAGAAAATCGGATGAAATGAAGCATTTTGTGTGGGGAAATTTGCATTTTTGGGGAAAGCCTATTCAAAATCTGGTATTAAAAAAAAGCACCTTTGGATTAGAGTAAAATGGTATAATGTCATAATTTATCAACATATTGTTACAAAACGTCATACATTAAAGGTGCAATGTGCCGTTCAAAAATGTAATATTTAAGCTTTTTCTACATCATGCATGCCAATGCCCAGATGAGTACGAAGACCTTGACTCTTTTTACTCTGACTACACCTATCAGCTTTTATCTTCATCACAGAAGATTAGCTACAAAAGGTAAACAATCTTGTTTGCTTTTGTCATGTTGCTGGTAGGCCTACTAACCAATTTTATTCGTTTTCTGTGGCTATCGCTTTAAGATCGTGCACGCATGCGCACCATGAACGAGCCTGACACAGATGCTGCAGTTACGCTTTGGAGAGTTGGCAGTCGCGAGTAAATAATTTATAAGGTCCACACAGATCTTTTAATGTATTAAGTCATGTTGAATTTGATTTTGAACTTTTTTTTATGAAAATGTTAATTTAAAGGCCCTAATTAACATATGTTGACACAAAAGTTGCGCCGCCTTGCACAGAGACTGCAGGCCAGAGGGTTGAGGTTACTTGATGCTATATTTGCCAAATTGTAAGATGCCCCCACAACGCTGGTCTTTCATAACCTTGACAACAATATCTTTTGCGAAATAATATAGTTATTACAGGGCTCGACACTGCGACCAATTCACCCACAAATGCGGGGCAACTGTACAGCCTGTGCTGATGAAAAATTAATCCAGCCGCGCGGCATGGTACATGTTTTAATGAGTGGTGCAACAACTCATCTTTGAGCCGTGATCTGTATTCATCAAGGGCCACGGTTCGGGTCGTCATAGTCCGGGAACCAGCTGCGGAGGCCAACTTCAAGATAAAAGCCTTGCAAGTCATACATTGACGTTGATGTAATTGCCTTATTTGTATTTTGAAATTGACCCACGCTGCGCGTAAAAGGCGTCGCGTCTCAAGGCGGCAAGCTTGACTCGTCCTCACACGACTGTTGACTAGTTCCAACATCAACACAACGCCACCTCAAAATTCTATTGAATTGCCAATTAAGGACGCTAAGAAAGTGAATTAGTCTGTTAATTAGTCTGTCATTGTATGATATGACAAAAGTCTCCGGCATTAGCAACTAGCTACTAACTGGGACCGTTAACGTTGACAGTGTTCGAGCTTTATTACTTAGATTACTTATTACAAAGCCTGTCTGTAAGGCTTATTTTAAAAGTTACTGTGGCTCGAGGCACCTCGCTAACGGGTGTTGTGCCACATAAAAAAATGTATCCGCTACCGCGGGAGGTCACATGCATTGAATGGAAGCCACGCGACAACACTAACCTACGCATGTTTTCAACACATGAAGAACACACTTGTGGTTTTCCATTTTCAGTTTAAAAAAACGTTTTGTAACGAGAGAATTTTTTTATCGCAGAGAAGCAGAATAAAAAGCAACAATCACTTGCGCTCTAGACCGGGACGGGGTGCGCCTGGACGAAGGGTGTCCCTTCTCCGGCCTCGCCACCCCATGTTTGTGGAGAGCCTGATGCTAAATGACTTGGAGACGACCTGATTGGGTGGGGGTTTTGTGTGTAGCAGAGCAGCTCCCTTGCTGCGATCTATTGAAAGTCAACCCTTTGACCCAAAACATTTTTGGTTATTTTACACTTCATACCGTGCATTCTAGTGAATTTTCAGAGCAAAAATGTTAAGGCATTACTCAGTGACACCATATTTTTTGCACTTATTTAGTATTAAAATAAAATAAAAATAAAAATATATAAATAAAATAAGGCTTTCATATCGGATTGTAAGCGAAAAAACTGGATTGAGACAGTGAAAAACACACATATTAAAACTAGGGATGCACGGTTAACCGGTACTAATTTGGTATCGGGGTAGTGTGTCATTTAAAACGACAGTCCCTGACAAAAGTCTTGTCGCTTATCCATTTTGTAGAAACACCAGCTTATAACCTGACTTTTAATTAACCAATCGGTTTTGGAAATGGCTCATATATAAGCTAAAACCCTCCCAAATGATATTTAATATACAAAAATAAATTTGCTTCACTGAAGAAATTTTGATAATTTAATGAACACAGAAAAATCTGATTTTGGCAAGACAAAAGTTTTGTCGCCTACAAAATGTCATGTGAAAATGGAACAAATAATTGACTTCAAATACAAAAAAAAGTTACATAACATCAGAGAATGAAGTAGTGGTGCTGTGAGATCCATATCTAATATCTTGTATGACTTCCATGAGCTTGAAGGACTGCATCCATGCGGTTCGGCAATGATTCATACAAGTAATCAGGAATAGCAAAGAAAGCAGTCTTACATGCAATCTCTTGAAGGCCCCATACTGGATGTAACCCCAGACCATGATTTTTCCGCCACCAAACTTAACTGTTTTCTGGGTGTATCTCGGATCCATGCGGGCTCCAGTAGGTCTTCTGCAATATTTGCGGTCGCTGTGATGTAATTCAACCGAAGATTCATCAGAGAAATCCACCTTCTGCCCAGAAAACAGTTAAGTTTAGTGGCGGAAAAATCATAGTCTGGGGTTACATCCAGTATGGGGCCTTCAAGAGATTTGCAGGGTGGAAGGCAATATCAAT
>NC_135442.1:24007491-24014991 GCF_051991255.1 Vanacampus margaritifer
AAGATATTAAAAATCATAAAAAATATAAAAATATAACCTATACACTTGTTCGAAAAAAATGAAATAATATAACAACATAAAGCATTCATACAATTAAACGTTTAGGTAATGTTTTTATACAGCCTCTATTGTCTAGTCGTCCACATTGTTTTTATATGTATTTTACGCATAGGTGGAAGACTGGGAAGATGAAGAGCAGTGCATCAAGTTGGCGGAGATCCTTGAGCTTCTTTTGGCTGCCGGATATTTTAGAGCCCGCATCAAGGGACTGTCACCTTTTGATAAGGTACATTGCTTTAGGACCCCCGAGGTCCCAGTTCAAGGTTTTGATGAGGTAAACGGGGCAATGTTGTGTAGTTTGATGAATATCTGATGCTCTAATTTTGGCGTCTAATCTTGTATTTGGCCAAACATCGCGCCTGTAATCTCCCTGGTTAATTTGAATTTACTGTGCCATATTAGGAACAGATGTGATGTAATGTAATTGGCTGGGCTTTCGCTTTCACGCACCAGTTACCATTGAGTGATATGCCAGATCGTTGTTTTGATATATATTGTCATTTGTTGTCATATATTGTTATATATAGTGCTTATGGGCTGGACTCATACCTCAAATCTGCAATTGCTCTTGTTATTGTTTTGAAAGCATGTCGAACATAAACAAGCTAATGGAAACACATTATCAACCTTTAGTTAAAGAAAGTTACTTACTTAGACCACCAAGATCCCCTGTTGTAAACTGTCGAATGGCAGATCTTCAAACCATCGATCTGTCCATTTACTGAAACACTTATCTTTTTGCTAGCTTGCGCTAAACTAACCAGGGGCGTGTCCTCTCCACTGTATAAGCGGCCAAACTCCCTTCTTCTGCCGCTGTGACAGCATGAGGCAAACAATGAAGTATCCAAGACAAGGCATTGATAGCTGGGGTTAATTGACTGTTAAACAGTTGGATTTAATGCTCGATAGGAGGGATGTTTGATACCACTTTTTTTGAGAGAAAAAAAATGTATAAAGCGGGAATCAAGGTATTGGATCGGGTCTCTGTATTGTCAGATCCTGAAAATGAGGTGACTCGAACTTGGATATGAGTGCAAAAAAAAATTTGATCGGCATATCACTAATATCGACTGTAAAATATAAAGAATATGATGCTTGATTATTTTCTGATATGTTAGAGCAAGCTCAAATTTTGGTAGAAAAAAACAAATGGTGTGTGGAAATCATAATTTCTGTTCAAAATGGTCAGACGTTGAGAATAGGTTAGTCAAGAAATTTGGTCATTTTTAATGTGTTTTTCTTGTTGCTCGGGATGACAATACTGTTTTTTGTGTAGCTACTTAGGAATGATACATGGACTATATTCTGTGATATCTCAAAAGCTTACCTGTCTTGAACCTCCCCTTTGACACATCTTGTTTCCTGTGGTTCTGCAGGTGGTTGGTGGGATGACTTGGTGCATCACCACATGTAACTACGACATTGACATTGATCTTCTTTTTCAAGAAAACTCGACCATCGGTCAGAAAATGTAAGTGGTTTCCCAGCTGACCAAATAATACCCATTTAGACTTATAAAGCTATCCACTAGCTTTTGTTTAACAGCTATTCTGAGTGATGAGTAATTCATCACATCTATAATTTATTTACAGTGGTCCCTCGCTACTTCGCGGTTCACTTATTGCGGATTCACTCTTGTAATATTAGAATAAATAAAACAGCTCTTTATTTCATTCAATACAATCTAATTAGATTTTAAACAAAGTATGGAATATTTGGTAAATTAAGAAATGTGTACCATAAGTTAAAACAAAATGTTGTCCCAAGAGCTAGCTTCTGTAGCTGGGCATCGGACCGCCAAAGTTCCTGCTACGCAGCCGACCTCTTTGGCCGCTCCTACAGGTGGTGAGCCCATAGAAAGGGGGACCCATGTTGCCTTTTCGGGCAGTAGGCGGGGTATACCCTGAACTAGTTGCAAGCCAATCCAGGCACAAAAAAACAACACACTTGCACATAATAATGAACAACCAACTGGTTCAACAGTCCAGAGCAATGGAGAGTGTGAAAAAGAAGTGAAGAAGCGTGTGCAGGCAGGCTGGAACGGGTGGAGAAAAGTTTCAGGTGTGATGTGTGATAGAAGAGCTTCAGCTAAAATGAAAGGAAAGGTTTATAAAACTGTTGTGAGACCAGCAATGTTGTTTGGTCTAGAGACAGTGTCACTGAGAAAAAGACAGGCGGCAGAGCTGGAGGTGGCAGAGATGAAGATGCTGAGGTTCTCTTTGGGAGTGACCAGGATGATCAGAGGGACAGCACGTTAGACGCTTTGGTGATCAAGTCAGAGAGGCCAGACTGAGATGGTTTGGACAGAGGAGAGATAGTGAGTATATTGGAAGAAGGATTCTGAGTTTCCAGATGCCAGGCAGGAGGTCTAGAGGAAGACCAAAGAGGAGGTTTATGGATGTAGTTAAAGAGGACATGAAGGTAGTTGGTGTGAGAGCAGAGGTTGCAGAGGACAGGGTTAGATGGAGGCAACTGATTCGCTGTGCCGACCCCTGAAGGGAAAAGCCAAAAGGAAAAGAAGAAGAACTGGTTCTCATTTCTAGATAATCAACTTTTTTAACTTAAATTTTAACTGTGCTTAGCACTATTTTCCTCTCAGAAACTGAGATTTTAGACAAATCTCTCCCCATAGATTTTGGTCTATGAGACTAAAGCAAGGTCAGAACCACAGTAGCGATTTTACCGGCCAAACAGCACATTTGAGTAAGCCTGGTTTGTTAATAAGTGATCAGTAGAAACGGCAACTAGCATCAAAGTGTGCAAGTCCATCTCAATCCACCATTTTCTGAACCATTTATCATCACGAGGATCATGGGTGTGCTGGAGCCTATCCCAGCTGTCTACAGGCTGTAGTCATTTACACATTTGAAAAGTAATTAAAAGACGATGGGTGGTTACATTAGTGCTGCTAGCTAGCGCGGCTTGCTCACTGCTAGCTACACTGGCAACAGTATTAGCTTAATTATCTCTTAGCGCTCTTAACTGATTTTGGGACGAAGTTGTGTTCCTGACGTCTTTCGCAACAGTTTGCGGCACCTAAACTCTGAATAGCCCTTACACCACGATGACACGATTGACCTCCATGGTACTTAAGGTAAGTAATGTATATAGAAATTAGGTTTCTCATCGCGTTCGCACCATGTACTGCCATGCATACTGCCGTTGGCTTGACTACGCCTGCCTCAGAATTGTACTTACACCACTGCATTCTTTTCTTCCCAATTCAATCATTCCTAGTAAATTTTAATTCTAAAGGAATAGTTTTTTCAGTCTGTGGTTTACCTGGTTTGCAATATTTCTGTTTACAGAGCTTTGACTGAGAAAATTGTGTCTGTTTTGCCAAAAATGAAGAGTCCTCATCAACTGGAGCCTCATCAAATCCAAGGCCTAGATTTTATTCACATTTTTCCAGTAATACAGGTATTAATGTGTATTGATGGCTGAATGGATACATAGCGCTTTGTTATACTTGTGAATAATTAGAAATGGCTATCTTCTGGTAGAGATTATGATCATCTTTTATGAAATCTGAATTTTTAGTTCATCGTTAAGTACTTGCAAGTTTATTTTTTTAATGCACTTTGTTTTTATTTATTTTTGGGTTCTTTGCTAGTGGCTAGTAAAGCGGGCCATAGAGACCAGAGAGCAAATGGGCGACTATGTGAGAGCCTACTCCATATCTCAGTTCCAGAAGGCCTACAATCTTCCAGAGGTACCAGTATGTTGTAGTTATGTCTGGATATAGAAAGTTACAATGCCAAGTTTGACCAAAAATACAATAAGGTGGTTTTCATAAACATAGTCCGGGCAGATGAGAGTCAATATTTGTTTAAAATCAATCACTAGTGCATACTGCAGAGCTAAAATAAACAACCTTACTGAGATTTTTGCTGTTGTTTGTGTTTAAATGCATTTTGAGTAGTGAAAAATAGCTGTTGGGACCACTTCCTGTTTGTGACCCTTATACCAGTCCCTCCACAGGGCTCGACACTGCAACCAATTCACCTGCACGTGGCCAACTTTACAGCCTGTGCTGGTAAAAAATTAATCCAGTCGCACAGCGCGAGCCGAGTACATGTTTAAATGCATGGTACATCGGCTCATCTTCGAGCCGTGATTGGTATGGATCAAGCGCCACGGATCGGGTCATACATAGGCCGCGGAACGTGCTGAGGAGGCCAACAAAATTAAAGCCTTCCATCTAATACATTGACGTCGATGCAGTTGCCTTCTTGTATTTTGAAATTGACCTTGACCGACGCAGCGCGTGGAAGGCGTTGCAGCTCAAGGCGGGCTAGCTTGACTCATCCTCACGTGACTTCCAACCCTCTTCGCACCTGGCTGTTTTACTGTATATTGACTGATTTTGCAAGGCTCACAGAATATTATGTTCTGTGGCTATAAAATATAGAACCTACCAAAAGAAAGATTAGAGTCTCTTCTTTCCTCAGGAAAAAAGTATATTTCTGTCTGTTAACGTTTTGCAGCAATTAGCGGTAGAATAGCTACAGAATATAGAAGCAAAGTTTCATCATTATTCACAAATCTGTTTAAAACAGTGCTTGTTGCAACATGGCCCTTGTTGATCTCTTATACTCTGCTGCCACCTGCTGGCCGTTTTTGCAATAACTACCATTGCTTCAAGCGTTCTCTTCAGTTTAGAGGCTGCATCAAAGTTTTGTGTATGCTCTAGCATAAAAAAAGAAAACATACAAATACGTTTTTGGGATCATGGTAATATTTAAAATAGAACGTATTTACATGTTTTTGGGAACAAATTAATTAATAAGTATGTCATTGTATGATACGTCACAAGCCTCGGGTGTTAGCAACTAGCATCTAACGGTAGCGTAAACATTGACAGCGTTCGGCGAAGTGCATACTTTCTCATTCAAGCGACCGCCCCAGTGACATTTGTTTTTTGCTATAAAATAGTTTTAAAACAGCCTTGATTTGGAAGTTCCACTCTATTTAACTCAACAGAAGAGGTCAAATCAAATGAAATTGTGTAATTTTCTGTCTTGTGGACAGTTTACAAACTCAGAAATCCATTCACTTTGCAGGTGACAAATGAATTGTCAATAGCATTATTCAGATATTTTATTATGTATATAAACATGATGTGTTAATTGTTTAATATTATGTAATAAGTTCTTAGGTCATGGCTGTACTATGTGTGTTGTATAAAGTTTGCCACACTAAAGAAATTTAATTCAAGATAAGTCTTAACATGTAACGTCAACTTTGAAAGGATGAAGAATTCCATCATAGAAAAAGCAAGGCAATGGGAGCAGTTCTCGATATACTGGTGAGTTGCAAAACCCTTAAACCATCTTTAAATGACTTGGATACTGTGTTGTGCAAACTGTTTTTTTTTCTCCGCAGGAAGTCTACAAACCACAGAGAAAATATCGAAGGCAAAAGGAGGCAGGGGAGCTACTTGATGAGGAGTCAAAGATTCACTCTACTTTGCTGGAATATGGCAGGTAAGTTATGGCATCAAAATTTTATACTTAACTGTTAAGATGAAAGGGTATGAAAATGTACTATCACGATTGAATGGCCAAATATCATGATTAGCTGAATTATCACAATATTGCTAACATGCCGGTACTTATTTAGTTGTCATAACTTTTCTCTTTTAATAAAATATATGACACAATAAACTTTGTATAGCTTGTATACGTAATCTTGTACTGTAAGTTTGTGACCATTGGTGAGGGTGGGAAATTAGATCGACCGGTAAGTCAAGATTTTAACATGCAAAGAATTATTATTTTTTGCTCATTGTATGATAGAGCAAACACAACCCAATTCCAAATAACTGACAAAACTGTGACTCTTGTGCATGTATTTGCACGTCGCTGGTAGTATAGTTTTCCGTCATTAATAAAAATTAAGCCCATATCTTACTGAGCGGCAGAGGCTTGCAAGGGTGCGCAAACGTAGCAAGTGTTGCTTTTTCGGCAGGGTTCCATCAGTGTTGCAAAATGTTGCAAAGCCACTTGCTACACTCCCTCAAACCAATATGTGGAAACTCTAGATTTTATGGGTGCCGTGGAAAGTGTTAATCTTCATGATGCATAGGGGGGGGAGCTGCAATTTGCCGGTTTATTTTTCAACTAACTTGGGTTGAGAAAATTACATGACATGGCTGATCTTCGGAAATAGTGTTCCCTTGTTTTCCGCTGGGGTTAGGTTCCAAAAATGCCAGCAATAAATGAAATCCGCGAAGTAGTTAGCTTTATGTTTTACATTTATTATAAATGTTCTATTTCAGCACGGAAATCCCCCACGTGCATGGGTCACTTGAGAAAGAATTCATAAAAGGACATTTCCAGGGTTCCGGCTGACGTGATCCTCATGTATAAAAAGTCACCCGCGGTGTTTACCGCTGTTCTTCGTCGCCGTCGCTGGTAGCCCGTGATCTTGTTGATTGGGGCATCGGGGTTCCCCGCCCCCCTTGGCTGCGACGACTCGGTGTATTTTGACTTTTGAAATATATGTATGGACGTTGGAGCTCCCCTTCCATCTTTACATGATCTCCGCTCCTCATCGCTCAGTGCGGCTTCAAGTTCGTAAGTACGTCTAGTTAGTGGATGTCAGTGACTGTTGACGTCTTGCCTACGGTTACTTTGACTTGTTTTGAATTCAACTTGCTACTGTTGGTACGGTTATTTCATATCCTTTCCTAGCTTGTATTGCCTCGCAACTTATGCGGCTCCGTCCGTGGGTCGCCAGCCGCCTTGATGTTGTTTGATGGCTTTAATATGGTCTGTAATGACTTCTAGTTTATGACAGCACAAACGTTCACTTACGTGTTGCTGCGAGCACTTGTGATTTTGTTTGTTCCGCTGGTGAAGAGGCTGTTTTTTCGCCTCCTTTCCCACACAAAGATGGCAGCCTGTTGACATGCGCACACTCATTGCCCGTCGATTGGTGGCTACTATGAACAACGATCCTCACTGTAAGCACTGTGGCGACTCCTTCTTGCCCAAAGTGGGACGCACTGACTGCTGTCTTGACTGTTGCGCTGTGGCGACAGCTGCTGCGGCGGTCCACACTCCGGTGAACACAACTGATGTTGCGCCTCACCAGGACGCAGCGGTTGCTCAGGGGCGGTCATCGTCGGCGGTCGCAATGGGCCCCCCTCCCCTCGACCCTTGCGGGTGTCGAGCAAAACGCAGGTCTGCTTCTCCTGCCGGCACTTGCACCCCTGCAGTCGCGGGGCATAAAGGTGCTCCCTTACTTGGATGACTGCCTGATATACGCACCTTCCAGGGATCAGGCAATCCGAGACACGTCTACGCTTCTACAGCATGTGTCACGACTTGAGCTCAAGGTCGACCTTGGGAAGTCCTCTCTTGTTCCCTCTGATCAGACTCTGTTCATTGGAATGTCGTTGGACACCACCTCCATGACTGCTCGATCGTCCCCACA